>NC_051159.1:92380710-92545630 GCF_013339745.2 Dermacentor silvarum
AATTTCACGGCAGAGAGCGTTGTAATTTCTTTTTTCGAAGACAAATGTACTGCCGTAATAATTTTTAGTTATAACAGTTTGTATCATCTCTTTTCACGAAGTAACCAAAAGAAACGCACGAACATATACAATAATAACTAGATGGACAGGGCAGAAAAAAATGAAAAAAAAAACACGACGACCTCTCTAACGTGCCTTCAAAATGAACCGTCCCTCTATGCACAAAACTGTATAAATTAAGCAAACTCATTGAGTTCATTCCTCAATAAAACATTGTAGCGAAAACTCAATGGGCCCTAACGCGGCGGGGTCATAAATATGTGGAAGAGGGAAAAAGAAGCTAGCGTGTTTGCCATGGAATGGTATAGCGCCTCCATCGCTCGTAGACCGCCGTTTGCCAGTGGAAATCCCTGCGTTATTTATCGCGTTGCGTAAGACAGCGAAGACTAACCCTTTAGCGTTTTCCATTTCGCTGTCTCTGGATGGAGTACGGCGAGTCACAGTTTATTATCTGCCTTGTTTGTTATTTGATTTTGATTGTTGAAAGACTGTAAAGGTACTCCAGTGTCTATGGCCTGTACTGAATCAAAGACTACGCAACTTCGTTCGACGAAAGCCTTCGTACACCCTGCGGTTCTGGAGAAAGACTACGTTTTAAACTCCGTCTTTCTCGCATTGAACTGTATTGAGCAATGGTCATCACTTATTGTCTTCTAGTGGGCACAGGCCATTAAAAAGAAGAAAAGAAAACGAAACTTCAAAAAGACGAACGCGCCGTCTTTTTGAAGTGTATTACCATATGCGTTCGGCCAGCATATGGTAATACACTTTCAACACAATACAACTGCGCTCGGCATATGGTAAAGGGAATAATTTATGAGAGGAACACAGTATCGGTGGGAAGGCGTCAGTTATTTCTTAAAACGAAAGCCCCGGTGCGCATTTTCCAGTCGCCTCTGAGTTAGACCAATATTTTTCGGGAAAAAATAAAACTGCAATTCAGGCCTGACAGCAGCAGGTAGCTATAAGAACATCCTTGAAGAAGCACGGCTCGCACGCGTACTTCATTCCGAGGAGTGCGAGTATTCACGAAGTGGGCGAATGCACGCGGCAGCCGAGCAAGCTGGAGCAAGCGGCGTTCTGGCTGCGATGTCACTGACGAGACAACGCGCCACTCCAACTATTAGCCGCTAAAATTGGAAGCTTCTACAAAGGGAAGTTGATTGACGTACTAATAATAACAGCAGCACCAGTGAACGTAGCTTGGAAAACCGCCTACACTAATACTAATTAGTAAACAAACAATTGTTCCGTCCGTCCGCACACCGTTGGGGCCACTCAACAGAAAGAAAAAAAAAAGGGGGGGGACGAGATAGACATACAAAACAATACATGCAGACTCAACTCCAGTTGGCATCTACGTAAAACGAAGCATTCTTGGTGTGATTGGCTCATGAACCATGAGTGTCATATGAAGTGTAGTTTTAACGCGAGAGCGTTAACAGCGGGGCCCCGTCTCGCAAAAAATCCTGTGTCGGCGCCGACCGTCGCTGGGCGAAAAATCACTCCGAATCACAGCCACGCCGGTCCTCCGTAGACACGAAATACTTCAATTACCAGTAAAAGTTGCTCACACTTTGTCTTACATTCTTTACAAAGTTTTTCCTCGGAATTTTGAGAATGACAGCCCATAAACAAATGTCGTGAAACAAAAAACCGACAGCGCATGCCTTTTATGTGAAATCTTCACAGACTGACATATTAAAAGTGCAAAACAATAACAGAACATCGACCAACGCAATAGGCCGCGCTTCTACCAGAAAGCGCGCCTTCGCGCATAGCGTTCACCGCCAGATTTCCCGGTAAATATTACGGTTACATAAGCTTCAGTTGATGGGAGGCGTGAGAAGAAGTCAAGGGTCTTTGAATGCTATCACGTTCCACTCTTAAAGGCGAAGATTAAGCCTCCTCCAAATTTTCTCATAGGGAGCAGCCACTAACATCATTGTTTCTGACACGAAGCACGTTTTGTTAGAATGCAAGCTCGTGCAGCTGTCTCCTAATAACGACAAAGTACCAGTGCATCGGACATTGAATAGCACTGAAAGCACGTACAGTTGTACGCATGCATGCAAATCAAAAGTATTGAGCCATTCGACGAACGAGCTATTGTGAGATCGAATTGCGCCTCTTCAATCGGTTATTTGTGCTTGCATCGCCGCTGTTCCATTGCTTAAATTTAAGCGTCATATTTCTTATTCTTTTAAAAATGTTTAGATTTACATACCTTATATTTATGGGCCTCCCCTTTTGTTATAAGACAGCTACTGCTTGAAAATCACTAGATGTCGTGACCATTAGTTGTATATAGCTAGTAACATACAACACAAAAAAGAAAGAAAAAAGCATGCGTGATCCGCGAATCATCTCTACTATATTTTTACATTCACTGCTTTTTGCTACGTTTTGTACATAAAGGGCAGTTTAAGGCCCGACATTTTCAGGAAGCAATTGCACTTCGTAATTTCCTTCTCCCCAATTCAACCTCTTAATGTTCACAAAAGGCTTTCCTCCGCGAACTATGAAAAGGAATAAATACCATAGTTGTACCACACGGTTTGAATATTACGTATCGAAGGCTCCAAAAGAAAATGGCCTATACAAAACAAATTAATCTCTTCTTTATTGAAACGTCGTTTGTTAGACACCGCCTTCGACACACAGTCAGACGCACGTGCGGGAAACGCTTCCCCAGCAAGTGGGAGATCCGCTGTAATCTCAGAACGAGCGGCAAATCCAGGAACACAACGCGAGCGGCGTCCCTACATGCTTCCCTTCATCCTTCCCTACGTCACCCCCGCCAAACCACTGTCAGGCCACCCAAGAATAACAGCGAGAAGGAAACAGATGCCACAGCCGACTGCTTGGCTCTCCTGTTTGGCAGGGGGGAGGGGGGCACTCATTACAATGGGCACGTAGACTTCCCCTTCGTATGCGGCATTCTCTCGCTGTCACCCTCACGCAGCACTAAGTCTCGCAGTTGTACCCCCCCCCCCCCTGCCCCCTTCTCTCGTCCTTCGAAGCTTCCCAAACTCGATAGCGACAAACCGGCAGCAGCAGCATGAAGCAAGCAGGGAGCACGCGTGCCGTGGCTTGCACTCAGTTTGATGGGATCCATTCCGGCTCCATTTGGGACACCGAAGAAGGAGGGAAGGCGTACAGAAAGAACGAAAAGCAGTGCAGGGGGGTTGCGGGGAGCACGGAGGGGGTGTACAACGGAAGGTTCTGCAAGCCAGGAGCGCTTCCCCGCCGCGCCTGTTGAAGGACACACTGCAGGCTCTCCTATTGTGTCACCAACAGCGTCGCAAGTCGCAATAGAGGTGGCTCCCCCGCTTCCCGCCGAAGGGAAGCGGGGGAGCCAGTTTGTCTCCGTCACATACCCGGAGCGCACGCACCAGTGTCATGGAGCCAACCACCGTTTATAATTCATTCGGAGCCACTAGGGTTTTACCCGCTACCGGAGAAGCAGCCGACCGCTGACGCAAGTTCGAACCTTTCGCTTCCCTGTACACCCCTGTCTTTTTTTTATTTTCCTTCTCCGCCGCTCCGTTCTTCACGGGGCTTCTGTAACGTCGTTATAATCGACGCCCGACAGTTCTGGCTGGCAGAAGGCATGCGGCGCGTCGTACACTGTCGCGGAAGAGACGCCGCTTCCTACTACCGTCACCACGAACGTACGTCGAGGCGTATAGTGAAGACCCTGGAGCTTGCGCTGCAATGTTGGGCACGCCAAGGGGAAATTGAGGCAGAAAGTAGAGGAGGCAGGGAAGGCGTCACCGCTATTGGGGCGGCTCGTAGCAGATGAAGAGATGATGTGTGGCGCGTTTCCGAGTTCGCTCAAACCCATCTGGAAGCAGCGAATCGAAAAATGTGATGCGCCCTCCGACGAACACTACATAATAATGAAGAGTGTATGCAGTCAGAACTGTCATAATAAGATAAAAAGGAGCAGATGATAGATTGGGGTTTGTGGCTTAGTGGTGAAACCAAATTCTTCTGACAATTTGTAAAAGAAGCGTATTTTCGGACTCTGTGTCTGGCAGCGCGATTCCTGAACGAGGCGCGTCCGCTAGAGCAGTGCATTACGCAGGCCGTCGAGATTCCTTAACTGTTATTCAATCTTTGCTACGCGTTGTCACAAAGAGAAGTCAAAATTTTATAGCTAGTATAAATACATATAGTCTTTGTATTATCCAAGTTAATGTATGGCAGTTAGTTTCTTTTCTTTAGTCAAGCCATCACTATATACCATCATCCTGTAACACCAAACATCCTTGAAGGAAGTTTGAAGCGTATGCGCAAAGCTTCTCGTATTGACCCTTTTCGCGGAGCAGTTTGTTTTAGAGAAACTAGATGGCGCTCATGGCGGCGAGCCATACCTCTCCTCAGAGACCGCGCACGAATACGAAACCATAACTGCTTCTACCTTGCTTATGTGCGATCAGCTTTCGGAAATGCAACTGAGTTTTCGTTAACACACTGTGCTCCAATCATGCTAGATTGAATCATGTGGACGGAAGACGTGTGCAGTAGTTGGCTGCAAAAATAGTGACTGGCATGTTAAGGAATAGAGTGAATCTGTGTGGCCAAGTTTGCGGACCGCTGCTGCAACTGTCCGAACGTGTTACCGGCACTCGTGATGTACGGCTTTCCCCGAGGATACAGAGATTTGCTCATCCACCAGCCTTGTATCGCTAACCTTCAAATAAAGGGCTTCATCCCCAGAAGGACGGCAAGAGTGAGTACCACTCGTTAAACAATGCCAAACGAGTAGCGCTGCTTCCTGTCATAGTAAGTTTCGCGCACGTTATCTATACACATCTGTCCCAAATGACAGGAAAACTTACGCCCACTCTATCGCCGACGTATCAAAAATAAGTGAATGGACGCACACTCGAATATATGCCCACTGTATACGCACAATAATTGAGGGACTACCCCGATGGCGCACGAATGGTCGAAGCTGAATGTCTTGTGACGGTCCGCAAGACTAAGCGAGTTACTAGCTGTAATGTATATTTGCTACAAGGTATTACAATGTACAAAACGGCTACGTTTCAAGCCTTGTGCGCAGCAAGAACAAATCTAGCGGACTGAGCACACCCGCGAGCGATTAGTCAGAAAATAATCAGAGAGTGGCCGCGCACCGAGGAACTTCACTGAGTCAGAAACTGACAAGCATGCACTCCTTCAACATACTTACCGAATAAAGAAGAAAGAGCAAAACACACTAATCCTGACTGAATTCATGAGCGGAATGTTTGGATAGCTTGGAATATATATTTAGCCCCGCATTTAGAACGAGCACCATATAGGCTGCTTGCGCCGTTTGGACACAGCTTAATCGGCTCCGAAAGCGCTTTTGCATGTTCTCTGAAGCTGTGATCAAAGCTTTGTGTCGTCCACCTAGTCACCGTCTACGATATCTCCGAAAACAGAGGTTTTCTAAGCCGCGCCGGCGTCATACACTTCCATTGTAAACAAGGAGGCAACGGAGGCAGTTGAGGCAATCAATGGACGCGTCATCACGTGATCAAACATGGCAGCGCCCACGGGATCGCCGCGAAAAGGGTCAATGCAAGCAGGCAAATAGCGCCAGTATATAATGAACCGGCCAAAAGAATGCTGTTTCGCCCGTTAACGCAAAGCGGTAATGCCGTAGCTGGCAAAGTATAACGGGCAGTAAGCCTTAGACTGATTCTGCGGTGTTTGTTGTGGTGAACATTCGCAGGTGTGGGCGATCAATCTTATTTTCAGAAATAAAAGAAGTGTGTGAGGCCCATTATTTTGTGGAAGTTTGCTTCCTTGCTTGCTTCATAGTTGCGTCTAGCGATGTTGAAGTGGAAAGACTTCGTTTTCTTCCTCCTCTTATCTATCCAGACTTAGCCACTGGTCTCTACTAAAACAACCCTTTAGCATCTTATTGCTGCATTCGTTAGGCTTTTCTCAAATTTATGTTTGAGCTGCTCCATTATTAGCCCTCACACTGTCCTTGAAGCAAACAAGACGACGTCAATGCCATATAGTAAATATGCGAAGAAGCGGAGCGCTAGAAGGAGAAAGCTAATGAAGACGAAGCAGACGCGCTCAATCATCGCCATTACATGTGGAAAAAGGAAACTTGAATTAGGGCCGCCTTCGCAACAAGCTGCTGGCCCGATAGCACTCTCGAGGATCAGTATTCTCCACAGGGGTGGCATCGGCGGAGTGGCTGAGGACTGGAATGCTGACGTTTGTCGCAAGTTTAAATCCTGGCGGCACAATGAGAATTTTGCTTTCTTAGAAATTTTCGCGCAAAGGATTTTGGGATTCCAGCGGCGGCACCGGTGGACATCAGAATTATCGGAGCAATCAGCCCATAACAGCCATTGCTTTCAATGTAAATAAGTGTTAATTCCTCTCAAATCTTAAATTTAAAAGGAACTGCGGCTAGCTAGCTTGTTTTACATTTTTTTAGAAGCAGTGTTTGTTTCCTCTCCTTAGATTCGGGGAAAGAGAGCGATAAATGAACGGCAAGGAAGGTAACTACAACTGACCCCTTGCATGTCAACCGAATGACAGCGATGAGTGCCCACCTCTTTCCGCCGTCACTTTCGCATATATACCACGTACCTTTCCTAATGCGCGTTTGCCGCAACCGAGTAATCGTTATTGCGAATGTAACGTCTTGTTTCTTCATAGTCTTATGCCAGCTGTACGTCTATTACTAGTTCTCATATGTGCGCAAAGTTAACGGCGTAAAAAATTACTTCTTGTTGGGCCAGTTGGTAAAGCATAGCTTTTAAACATACCTAAACAAAAGTTGATTTGAGTGGGTTTGGTTATAAAACAGTGGCACAAATTGACACACAAGCGCGTCTTGTCTATACTTCTCTGCGGGTGAGTGTTGATTTGCGCCCCTATTTTAATAGCTAATAACGGCACAAAAGAAGCGACAGAGAGGCTTTTAATACGTAAGAAGCTATCTATGTGCCTTCTATATATATATATATATCCCTTCTTAAAAGCAGACTCAATTGCCACCTGTGTAGAAATACGTACGTCCCGATGGGGGTTCTGACAACAGACCGGGGCCCCCGATAAGGACATTGAAGCTTCGGCTAAAAGTGAAGACACCTATGCTGAACCTGTGCTTCGTCATATGAGTGAACCTGTATTCTCGCTACATAGCACAAAAAAATTGTTTCGTACTCATCTCAGAACTTTAAGCAGATTGTAATTTCCATACTCGTGGCTCTACAGAACCTCATCTGCAGCGCACGTCTGCCTTTCCACTCGTGACTTTCAACAATACCCAAATCACCACCCACGCGCACGTTCGATTGCTCTCCTTTCTTACTTTTTGACTGCATTCATAGCGCCGCGCATAAGCCACGTCACCGTGCCGAACGCATGTAGCTCGCAACAAGAGCCGACATCTCCCCCGCCATTCTTGCTCGAACCATATGTCACAGCTCCCCCCAGGTACGGTAGACGCGAGGGGGGGGGGGGGGGGGGCACAGTACCAGAAGATGGCGAGTTCCTGAGCGATGAACTCGCATTCTCTCCATCCTCCTCTCTTTCAAATCCCCACCCTAGATACAAGCAGTCTCATTGGTGTTTCAATTTCGGAAGCAGCTTTCCCCCGTCCTCCACCGCATTCGCCTGTTCTCCCTCTGTTCCTTTTCTATTCTTGACTGACTTTCTTTTCTTCTTTCCGCACCTTCGTCTTCTCTTTGCCAGCGCATGGTCTATTACCCAAGGGTGCGACGACAAAAGGCGGAATCGGACGCGTTCGCCCCAAGAATGAGGGGGCGGCTCATCTCCGTGTGAAAAGGAGGCCCCGTTATACGCAGACGCAATAGCCGGGCTCTGATGCTGCTCTTTAATCAGAAGCCGACACGCTGCTCACGGCTCACCCTGAAGAAGGCGAATTCGAAACTTCCGATTCAGATGCTGATGTGAGGCCGAGTGCAGTAAACAGGCGCTTTGCAAGAATCTTAGGAAGTCCATGGGCGGACTTACGCACATTACCGTTGGCCTCATTACCGTCCTTCTGAGATGAAACCGGGGACAGGAGAGCTGAAGGGAGCACCTTTCGATTTTATTTCAACTTTCATTTCTTGCTGAAATTGGTCCACCATTGAAATCTTCCTCTGAGGTCGAACAGACACAGCGAGAAAATAAGAAAGCCTGCCTGCCAACTCTCCCGAATTTTTCGTAAAGTTTACGAAACTGGGCTTGTTTTACGATTTTATGAACGTGACGTCAAAATTTACGAATTCTGTTCATCAAAGAAAAATTTCTCTGGGTTGTCTCCGAACCTTCGTTTGGAAGTGTGATGGTGAAAGGATGCAAGAGGCGAACTTAATTGGAGCAAATTTATACAGACAAGCTCCTGCAGCAAGAGAAATCGCCAATGCTAAAGTTGCTAAAGAAAGGTGGTGTGATATAACACGTTATGTTGCATGCCAGCATTTGCTCTGCCAAGTTGGCTGCTGCTTCTTCAATCATCGATAATATACTTTTATCTATCCTTGAAAAGGTGTATGCTCAAGGCAGGCTTTTAAAGAAAGTAACTGCGCAACACCCCACCCCTCCCCCGCACAAGGTGGTGCCTTGTTCGAAGGATTTCTTAAATGTTAAAGTTCACAGGTTGACTGGTATGTAAGAAGGGCATAGAGCTTAACCAGAAAAGCGTCTGGTTGGCTACCCTATGCTGAGGTAAGAGAGATAGAGAGAGGATAAGGATGGACGCCGTGAATGAGTGCACTCGCCCCGACGGTGCCAAGCAGTCAAAGACGTACACACAATCCAGTCACCCTCAAGAAGCACGTTCGCTGCCTTGTGGACCGATGAGTGATGGGAACGATGTCATCGTAATGCGTAGAAGAGTTACTGAGACGAACAGAACGACAGAGAACAAAACATTCATTGAATGTGAACATTCAGTAGTGCTACATTCACCTGCATTGACTTTTATCTGCGCTGTGCCGAGCACGACCGAAGATGTCCTTCTGGCAATGCATACTTTATACACGCAGCATTAATGTCAGGCGCACTTCACTACGACGGTTAGTACTCAACCAGCACCGAGTTGAATCTCCATTGAAGGAAACACTTCCTAAGTGCTTGTCGATGTGCGACCGTTTTCCAATGTAGATAGGCTAAACTAGCTGTGTCCTCGGCAAATGTTTTAGTGCCAGTATATAACCGGCAGCGCTGCAGCAAACGACAATATGGTCGAACTCTGTTACAGTAAACTACGTATATGCAAAGAAATTAATACTTATACTTATTTGGCATGTTTATGAGCGAAGCTGATCTGAAGACTTAGAGCAAAGATGTTGCGTAGATACTCTACGCAATGGCGGCTAACAAAGCGGAAAACTGCGTTCACATAGAAATATCGATACGTTACCTCGCATACCAGTCTTACTCTGTACCAGAGCATCCTGGTGACTAAAGCGTGCAAACCGGTAGCTTAAGCTCTTTGTGGTAATTGAATTGAAGATCGCCTGCAAAAGGCTCCCTACAAGTATTTACGGTATACTGTCAATGACTCGTATATCAAGTCTTAGTTATTTCCCAGGCGATGTTGTTCAGACGTATGATACCCCTTCCAATGTGGACGGTCCATTATATCAGGTTCACCTGCCGAGCTGTTTATTATACGTTATGATTTTCTCTTTTTTCTTCTTTTTTTTCTTTGCTTTTACAAATAATAAGAGTTGAAACTACTAACGCCTAAGTTTGCCTTGAAAAGCGACCACAACGGCGTCCCGGCGTATCAGTCGCGCAACGTTTTGTGTGGCGCCAGCTTTGCCGGGTGCCTACATCAGCAATCGTCTTCTCAATGTGTCATAATAGCGACAATACGGCGACAGCGCAGCTCGTGTGCGCTAAGCACAAGCCTTCTAACGGCGAAGCGCCGGTGTACAGACGGAGCTGCCAGCGGCAAGCAGCGCCACCGCTGTGCTTGCAGCAGGGCCACTGCCTGAGACTTGCGACAGCGAGCGCTCGTAATCTCGTTACCGCAACCCGCAGTCTGTCTCATAGCCCTGGAGGGGCGGCTGGCAATTGTCACGGCTCACAGAGCAGCGCGCGTGTGTGCACTTACGTCACATCTTTAAATGGGAATCATGAAACTTGCGACGTTACCCAAGCGATAGGAGTGCACTCAGCATCAATGAAGTTTGCATATAAGAAAAAGGAAACGTGACGGAGCCCGAAAACAGTGGTGTGAACATCCTCTGCACTTCGGCTAGTTAATGCATGCCACAAATCCATCGCTCCGTGCCTTCTTTGCACTGCTCTTGCGACGAGCTGATTTTTTTTCCCTGTTAATGATTCGCCGTTTGCTCAGTCACTCAAGCGACACGCTCCATATGCAGGCTTAGACGCAATTTGCTGTGGAGTGCAAGAAGATAACAAGGCACTGTTTCGCAAAGCCAACCACGGTTTCGCGATTGCCACGGTTAGCTGCAGTTACTGCGCATCACTTAACCACGTTTTAGATTCCTTGTGTCGCAAGGCGTGCACTTTCTTATCCAGTGTTAACGGTGAAAAGGAGCCTTACGCAGCTGGTTTAAATTTTCCATCACGCTGATTTATTCTTTGCTCTTTCTTTCTTTCTTTCTTTCTCTCTTTCTTTCTTTCTTTCTTTCTTTCTTCGACGTTGAGCGATGAGGGCCCATAAATCTCTTTACATAGCCATGTAAAAAATGGTATCTCGCCAAAGAGAGAAGATATGCTAAAATATTACAAACCGCGCAAGGATATAATGTGTTTCGTGCTTGACGTCGGCACTGCCTCCGTGCGCCTAATTTAGGAAGCGAAATGTGCCAAATCACGGCCGGGCCAAAGTACACGTCGTGCGCAAAAGTAGAAGAAAAAATTCTCATTGTGCACCGAGGATTCGACCTTACGACCAACAGTTTTTTGTAATTTCAGGATTCTTACTCTCAGCCACTTTTTTTTCGTAGATCATATTTAATGAATCGAGTTAACATCGCATGCAAACCACTCTGCCGATGCTACACCGGTGGAGAATCGTGGAGAGCACGATAGCACCAGCAGCTGCCATGGTTAACTGACGCCTGTTCAATATCTGTGTACAAGATAGCAGGCGTTCGCGCCTTCTTCGTGCTCAAGCACGTTGCCTTCCCAGTTTCGGAGGCGGTCCTAACTCTTTAACGCAAGTTTTCTTCTTCTACATGTAAAGGCAATGATTGATGGTGTCAGCTTCGTCATCTTTTTTTTTACAGCGAAGCTGTTAAGGGCTCAGTCTTGGGTGGTAGTGTCCGCGTGTAGAAAAAAACTCTCATTGGCCGTATGCTGTATGTGCGAGTGAAACGCGTGCTGTCACGGAGAGCGCACGCACGGCGGAGAGTAGACGCGACTTCTTCCGTCGCACAAAAGTCCATGAGGGGACGGGAGGGCGGTAGGGGAGGCGACGTTTAGCTGCGGCACCAAATGCGTATCTTGCGACCGGACGCAAGGGCAATTGGCGACTCAATCAATCAAGCGAAAGGAGGAAAGCGGGAAGGCAGCGCGGGAGGGAGGGAGTGCGGCTTTTGCTCTGCGAGCAATTAACTGCGTACTTGCACTTTTCGCGGCGCCGGGTGGTCGCGCGCACCGTATCTTGAAAGCGATCTGCAACAGGGCTCCTACCTTTGTATGCGCTGTGCTTTCGCCGCTCAATTTCCGTTGAAGCGACGGACCGCATGAACCTTCGCTCGCTGCTGGCGCGCTTGCTCACGCCAGCGTTTTGACAGCGGTTGTGTGCGGTCATCGAGTGTGATCCATTCATGTTTGCGTGTGCGCGGTGACACCATCCTTGTTAATTCAGTTAGTAAGCGAATGTGTCCAAGTTTATACAGCCGATAAAACTACTATCTTTACTCCGTATAGCTCGCTATAGTAATTTGCTATCGCAATTGATGCTTCGCAACGCGCAGAACTGTTGTAGACGGCGGCGGCGTTTTGCCTGCGTCCCCATCGAAGGCGCGCGGCGTTGGTAACGTGTGACGTTTTTAGGAAGAACGTGCCAACCTTTGCCGTACACCCTATGGCGGTGTACCATAGCGACCATAAGGTCATGGTCCCTGTGGTCACTAAATAAATGAAAACCACCGGATCATATATATTTCTTATTCTTTAATAGTTTAAATAACCAATTACACCATCACATCCTAATAGTCATAATTGGAAATACATAATTCCCACCATAGTACAGCTTCGCTGATCTTCACTCTCCACCCCAGTGGAAGGGCTGACAGTCTTTTTTTTCCTTCTTTTTTTCTTTTTTTTTCTAGAACTCGGCTTCTTATGTTTACTGGATGGTGCTGACGTCGGATAGCATGAAACCGATTAATAGGGTCGCCCAAATATAAACTTGTGAGAAACCAAACGAAGTTCTGTATACACAAAGTTTGTCCGTGAAAGTTGCACAGCATTTAATAAAACTACCTTCGTCTACATACGACTGCACACACATAATTACATTCCTTTCAATTAGTTACGTCACGGCAGTGACAACTGTAGGCAACGTTTCAGGTTCCTTCATATAACGTTTACCGATATAGCCTTTCACGCACGATTTCATGCTAAGCGCGAGACATCCTGCGGAACCTTGGTCCTGAATTCTGGAGCAATGAGCGCCAGCCGTTCTTGAGCGAGCTTAGCAGAGCGAGAAACAAATTTACCAGAATTGAGAAAAACGATTCACACCCCGTTGTGTAAAGTACAATTGTCCCTAGGTCTTATTGTTCGGCTATAAACAAGCTGTCAGGCTGGTATCAGTAACTAGAGAAAAATTACCTTTGCTAAACTGGTCACTAGGCTCACGCTGCGTTGCAGGCTCAATTGCAACATAAGTATATAGTCTTCAGTGGAGAATAAGCAGTGGATGTACTGTGCATGTACTCGTTGCGCTGTTCTCCTGACGTCGTACACAAAAAAGAAAAAAAAAAGGTGTGCTGGCTTTCAACGAGACTTGACTAAGTAAATTGCATACTCGTTATGGCGGTTTGTTCGACTGGAACCAACAGTGATTCTTTCTTCAGATATTTCTGTGTTTGAGAGGCCCTTTTTACCCTCCAGAAGGGCACGCATTGAAATACAATGCCTCAAATAGAAAAACAAAAACAAATCGAGAAACAAGTGTTAATTTTCAGTTTCCCGTTCAAGAATGACAAATTCTTCTTAGTGCTTCTTTCGTGCACCTACATAAGGATTTGTCACAGCAGCGCATTCATCTATCCTCAGTTCTACTATACCTTTACATGTGGTTTCACCTTTACCGATAACGAATGAAATGAAAAGTTACGACTGCTTCACATGCAGCCAATTTGGCCTAAATGGAATAATTTGGCTAACATCTGAAAGAAATCAGGTAAGAGAATAATGAGAGTACAAGTAAACATAAAGCGAGAGGGAACAGAGAACAAAACGTTTTCACAAAGGCATCAAAACAGCGTAAAAGCCAGAGTATTTGCTAAGGAAAGATCGGAAACGGGTGTGAAGAATAACGACGTGTTTGCAGCAAAGAACTACGTTTACTGCTCGTTCGGCGTGTTTAAGAGAATGGCGAAGCGTGAGAAAAAAAAAAAGTGGTGCCATGATTTATTCACCATTTGTGCGAGTCATCATTCAGAGTTGCGGCTTCTTCTCAGGCACTGCAGCTGTAAAACTCGCTAGTCAAATATGCATGAACCGTCCCGTCAATGTTTTTTTCTCCTCCTCTCTCCCTCTATTTTTACCACTTCTGCTCTTTCTCTTCCTCCACTTTTCAAGTACGCCGACACGTTATTTACACGTACTTCTTTCGTGATAAACAGCTACCCTCGCGAGGTCAATTTACGAAGTCATCTTAACATTGTGATTTAAGCTCGAGCAAAAACTTCTTAGGTTCTAAGGTGACGTTTAAATCGTCTCCGGTTAGTTTGTTTTGTTTTGCACTATTTTTCATAGTGTTAGATTAATATGCCACCGTTAGATTAAAAGAAGGCATTCGTATTCTATCACAGTGACGCGTCACTTACGTTTTCCATCGATGTGCGCGAAAGATAAACGTTACTTATTCCTCGCTTCTCACCTGAGTGCGTGTGCGCGCGGGGTGGGGTGTTATTAAAGCATCATCAGCACTCGCCGTTGTCGGCGGCCTTCAACGGACCTTGAGCCAAAAGCCACAGCCGTTATCCGGGCACCGTTGCGAGAACTAACAAGATCATCCGGCCAAGCAGTCTAAACTTACGAAAATGCGGTCTCTGGCCCCCAACACTTTGTACAAGACCGCATTACATACGCTAGTTACTGCCCAAACAAGTTACACAAAATCTTGCGTCCGAATCATTACTAATGTTTGTTCACAATATCACTGAAGCTGTAACTTCTAGTACGCTGAAGTTTTATTTGTCATCTTCAATAGCGACGTTAAAAAGGCTGATACAGGGCACCATACGCTTGATTCTCATCTTTTGGCGTGCTCTTTTCAACGCCAGCGGTCCGTTAGTTCCGCGACGCAGGTTTTGCGCCAGCTCGAGAGATGGTGCCACGCTGCGTGACCAAGCCGGCTACGTGAGGCGCGCCCCGGATGGCTGTTTGGCCGAGACGAGAGTTTCAATGAGGTTCTGTTTGTGACAGGAAACTATTGTGTCCATATGGACCAGTGCACAGTATGGCGTGGTGCTGTGTGGTGTGGTGGAGTGTGCCGTGGCGAACATGCTCTACACCCATTTTAAGATTATGTCTAATATCATCTCCAACCAGTCCACTTTGCTGCTTTGCCGGTAGCCCATTTCATGCATACATCTACTGGCGATTACGGCAGAGCCAGCATTTTTTTTAGCATTTCTGGCCCCAAGCTCCCGGTCATAGTGTAAAAGACGCGGTCGTCAATGCTGAAGCAATAAGCTTTATTTGACATTTTTCTTTATATGCTTTATTAAACGCGGAGCGCAGTCGTCCGCCCTACTGCAGGTATGTACGTACAGTGGCCATATCAAATCGTTCACATAAGCGAACGCTAGCGTTCTTTTATTATTATTAAATGTATTTAATGAGAGTTTGGTGCCTATATGTGGCGCCGGCTACTCCTCTTCTCTTACATGATATAGTTGTCCTCAAAAAGGTGTCAAAAATCACAAAACTGGACTAATAACCACACGTACGAACATTCACGTACTAAGTCTTAACTGCAATATAAATAAATGTTCACGCAACAGAAGAGTTGCCGTAACATAAATACTCACAAAACCGAAGTGCTCACACGCAACATATGAGTTCACAAAGCATAAATTTTCACAAAACCAAGATCATCACACAGAAGATGTTGGGCACTTGCAAATTAGGTCCCTCTTGAATGCCGCGCTCTAAGTACAACAGTCTTTTACGCAGACACAAATGCTACATGAACACGAAGACACAATAAACATGTAATTAAGAGTACCTGTTAATAATACCAATGCCAGCAAAAACTGATATCTGACTTAGTAATTTTGTGATATTTTTGAGTCATCCAAAAATTGTACTAAGTCGCGCGCAGCGATGTTTTGTAGTTTTTTTGTCGGCCATGGACCCAAAAGTTTTTCTATGGATAGTGGTCGTTTATCCAAGCCATGTAGTTTTTCTGAAAGCTTCTTACGGAGAGCATCATGTTTTTTACAGTGTAGAAGAAGGTGTTCTATGTCTTCTTCAGCCTCTCCACATGAGCATATAGCACTATTAGTTTTTCTTATCCTATACAGGAAGCTTTTAGTATAGGCAGTGGCTAGCCGAAGCCTATCATTTATGAACCAAGTTTCCTCGGACAATTTACCGCTTAGTTTGTTCAATAAACAACACGCATCACTCGTTGCTAGAGGAACAAGTGATAATTCATTCTTTTGATGAGCTGCACTTGCCATGTGATCAGCCGTTACATTTCCTATGATTTCACAATGACATGGAATCCACTGGAAAGCCATGTCGTGTTGTAGATCTTTTGATATGGCGTATGTCTTCTGTATTTCTTATGTCAATGTGCTGTTTGTTTTACTTAAGCTGATTTCATTTAGGCTCAGCAATGAGGCTTGCGAATCACTCAGAACTACCCAGTGAAGAGGTCCTGAATGCTGACATACGTAACGTAAAGCAGAAAGTATTGCGTAAAGTTCTGCCGTTGCGGACATTGTAAACTGGGAAAGCTTATAAGTTCTTTTCTCGTGGTATACAGGTATATAAAACGCTGATGTAGAGCTTTGTTTCCATCATGATCCATCGGTATATACGTGAAAGCGTCTTTATATGCTTTATTAAACGCGGTGCGCAGTCGTCCGCCCTACATACGGTGGCCATATCAAATCGTTCACATAAGCGAACACTAGCGTTCATGTTCGAGTGAAGCGGCCTCGAAAACGTAGCGCAGAATTGTGAAATATGCAAGACACTATGATATGACCAGCAGCAAAGGAAAAAGAAATTGCGCTCAAATTCAACGCCCACTCTCCAGCTTGGTGAAATTCGTAAGGAACATCAGTACTCACCTTCAACTGCGGCGTAATGATAAACGGCCAAAATGCTTAAAGTTACGTGTACTGCTGGTACCTTCAGCAGAGCGCTGCAAAAAGAACTGCCGTACATCATCAGTGCTTTCCCTGGTATATGAAGGGCGCTACTATATTGGTGTGAACGAACAAACTCTGCAGTTTGGTCGCGAAGATCAGAGCACCCTGACTATTAAAACGCACAGATATGTAATCAAGACTGAAGAGTGTGCTGTCCCCTGAGTTGGTCTCTGGTTAGAATACCGCTCACTCCTATTCTCCACAACATTCCATGAGTCTAACTGCGTAGAATAATATGATAGTTTCTGCTGTCTGCACACACGCCACTGTAGCTTAGTGGCTAGGGCATTGCATTTATAAACTCCAGGCCATGTGTTCAATACCGGCGCGGCAGATTCAGTTTTCTGGGGGTTCGGAATTGCCTGGGAGTGCTTGTGGACACATCCTGCGCAACGAGCCTGCAGAAGATTTTCGCTTCGTAAACGAAGAACAAAGACGCCACTCCGCACTTGAGCCGTAACGTAAACAGATGCGTCTGCGTACAAAGAAGCGGGTCATCAAGACGAAGACAGGAACTTCTCCTTGACGGGGGCAAGACGTGGCAAAAGAAAAAAGGAGGATGCACCAATAGTGGCAGGTATAGACATTAGAAGACCAAAACAAAAGCAACGGCCCAGGGCATTCGACCCGCCTTGAATGATGTTCGTCTCCCGCGCGTTGCCATCTGCTCTTTCTTACCGCACTCTCCCTCTAATCTTAAGCAGAGCTTCTGCTTTTGTAGTTGTTGCGGTATTAATATGAAACAAACCTGCTCCTTTCTTTTTCCTCTTGCCTACTCCTTTCATCGAGAGAGCCTGTCAGAGTATTGATTCTCGCTTTTCATCCTTTATTTATTATTTTTTGCAGCTGTATTCTACCATTAAGGATGAGCCGAGCCGTGTGCATCCAGCGTCAGAGTTGCCTGTCCAAGAATGAAGGCTCTGTTGACCGCACGAAAACAATGGCGGCATCCAACGCGGCTTGAAAGTCTGATGCGTTGAAGAAAGGAAAAGAGGAGACAGACACTCGCAAAGAAGACAACACAAGTATGTCCCAATGGCATCGCCCTTGCAGTCAACGCAATCGCTTTACCACCACACGAAAGGAAAAAACGAAATAAGGAAGCAAAATGTAACTTGTGTGATTTCAAAGGAAGCCTCAACTCTGAGAGGATATTCTGCACAAACATATATGGATGGAATTTGCTAGTTTCCTCCCTCGTTATTTTCTTTAATTTTTTTACCTTTCACTGCGAACGCCAACATCACAGATAAACAATTTCCAGGAAGCGTGTGTGGGCCGTATGTATCGAGTATTTGCTTTGGCAAGATGATCCGCAATGCGGCGGCGTGCTCCACAGTATGCACGATGGGAAGCTCTGGGGAAGGGGCTTATGCCGGCGCGACGCGAACCTTCCATGGCCAGCATTCTATTACATATGTATGTGTTCAGGAACGTGCAACATCCTCCTGCTTTCCAAGCACTGCTATTTTTGAATAATATTGAATCAAACTTAGTTGATCCGCTTCACGGAGTGGGTCCTTAATCTGCCTCTGGCTTTAATCTCCCGCAAGCCATTCTGAAACTCGCCCAGAAGTGACTGGTTTCGAATGCTTTTCATAAACTGGGTGTGTGTCGGGATATGATCGAAGGATTGAAATTAGCTTTGGTTCATCGGCTTCTACATCGCAGACATTGCTAGGGGGAATGGCTACTGAGATTCAGGCCGAAAACGCGTCACCTCCGAATCTTTCTCGCAATCCGAAGCACAGAGGGCAGCAGTCTTCTGGCATGCGCTTACTATCTGCCATTTGTACATTACAATCAATTGCTAGTGTTTCTAACAATGGAACATTGAGTGCACTGCATCAAGAATGGTAAAACTATATGAGGTACGCTAAATTAAAGCGCATGTATAGTACTGCTTTCGAGGTTCATGTGATAAGGCTACCAATAAGCGCTATAGCACAGGTGGAGCGGCTTGACTGTGCCTTGAAGAGCAAACTAGCCATTCTTTGTGTGTGTGCGCGTGTGCGTGTGTGTGTGTGTGTGTGTGTGTGTGTGTGTGTGTGTGTGTGTGTGTGTGTGTGTGTGTGTGTGTGTGTGTGTGTGTGTGTGTGTGTGTGTGCGTGCGTGCGTGCGTGCGTGCGTGCGTGCGTGCGTGCGTGCGTGCGTGCGTGCGTGTGTGTGTGTGTGTGTGTGTGTGTGTGTGTGTGTGTGTGTGTGTGTGTGTGTGTGTGTGTGTGTGTGTGTGTGTGTGTGTGTGTGTGTGTGTGTGTGTGTGTGTCAGAGAAACATTTCGTGGCATTTGGGCTTCTACGCAAATGCCTCAAAAACTGGTGATTTCTGCAAACTACGCATTCTGCGGCAACCAGGCTCCACTGTGAACGGAACTGCCAGTGCGTGAGAGCAAGCCTGCTCGTAAGCTTGCCCAGTTAACTATTTTCTAGTCTAGAACGTAACATATCTAATCTCGTATTTTACCCTATTAGAACAACGCACAACTGGGAAAGCTACAGCTAACTTCAGTTAGTCAGCCACTGACTTCACAAAGCCGTCAGAGTGTAAAAACTGTTTTCGTTTTGACGATGTCAGGGTGATTGTATTGGTGGTAACAGCAATGAAACTGCTAACGGTATCTGGCCAATGAAGTATGTTGGCTTTCGTGTTACGGTCGCTCACTGGCTAACGCTAGGTCCCGACCTTACGAGCGCTAGATGAGCCCCAGCCGAGACAGAGTGCAGAAACAGAAAGCGATGAAACGTACCGTGCCACGAGACGGACAAAAGCACGCCAGCCTTTCCAGCGTTTGCCACCATATTGCTTTCGATCGGTCCATCCCTCACTGAGCTGGTGTTCATGCGCGCACATAAATTCCTGGCGCACCATAGATGACGTGGCCGCGTTAGGAATTCCGCGAGCGCCGGTACTGATGCACTGTGCAGCCGGGTCGGTCAAGCGTTGTGCTATCCAGACCTAAGCAATGACTGTGCACTGTTATTGTACAGCCGCCACTACCAGAAGCCGTTTACTGTGGCAATAGCTTTCAGAGATGTTTTGGGGGGAGAAACCAAAACTCAGCCTCGTATTACTGCACCCATATACGCGTATATGCACTCTGGAATATGTGAATTGAAACAATTCTGATAATGAAGCTTCCTACTATCTTTACACATATTTATACTTTTTTCCAGTGTGTTTTTTAACGATTCATGTTGTCAATGACATTGCACTACTTGAGTCAACAGGGTTAAAAAAAAAACTGGTAATGCCATCATCTGTCCTGGCGCGATCTATGATCATGCCTAACACACACGCACATATCTTTTGATTTTCGAGCTACACGCACTATAACGCGCTGTTTGTTGTTTATTCAGATAGTACAATATCTCGGAGACGTATACTCTATGCAAGAGCCTCAAGCAAACCTCGATGGGAAGGTGTACGTGTGGGAGAAAGAGAGCAGTGTGTGTGTATGGGGGGGGGGAGGGGGGTGCTTGCGTATGTGATGTTCCGTCGTCGACAATGGGAGCATTGTGTATGTGTAAAATCTAAAAACTTCATATGCCACCTGCTGTCCATCACCACCAACATGCGCGCCTTCCTTTTTATGAACATGACGGTCCTCCTCCTTCGTCCAGAAGCTTCTCATCTTGTTGTAAATCCCTCGACATAAACTTCACAAGCTGGCCTTGCCAAGGAAAACATCGGTAGTGTCTATACAAATGTCTTTTAATCCCTAGACACTCAGGACGCCGTGCGCATTCCGCGAAAGGTTGCATTGCGGAGGTATCTCTAACTGTTGAATAAATGAAAGAGGTGCATATGCCTTGCAATTGTCAAGACGGTTCGGTGTCGCGAGCATGCATGTTACTTCCTACATTAGTTGTCCCCAACATCAGGGCCTGGATTGCTTTAAAGGAAGTTGGCGCACACATGCTACGTGATCATCATCGCTGAAGCATCCGGTCACTCTTACTTTTCAAGACCGATACTGAGTTAAAAGGAATATTTCTAGAGTTTGAAGACAGCTGACAACACACAAGCACACACAACCAACTGCTTCGCAACAGCTTCTTACGAGGGTTTCCTAGTCATACTCCGGTGGCAAGCTCCTAATAATTCTCAAAGAAGCCAAAACATAAAATATAATCTAAAACACATAAAGGCGTAAATGCAATAAAAAAATCAGGAAATAAAGCTCTGCCGGACGATTTCCCAGCTGTCACTCACAAGCGGACCCCACGAGATTGATTTCGTACATCCTTCCTTATTCACACTTACACCGAAATACCCAGCAACGGCAGACACCCGGAAATGTCTTTAGCAGGCACATCCTAATGCAAACAGTCACCAATATTAGCACCCCTCACTTTAGCGAATCATTGCCGTGACGTTTCTTTTTCTTTGTGGTCCCTGTATTTCCCCTGTATTTCCCCTGGGGAACCACAGTCAGGAACGGACCTGGAAGAACTCCAACTGCAATGAACCGCTCATGCCCCCTCGTGCGTACAAAGTGGGCTTCAATCCCGCTCATTCCGCACAGCTTGCCACCTCCTCCCCCCCCCCCCCCCCCCCCCGTGCTGCTTGCTAATCCCGAACAGACAGCGCTGACTCATGCATCCGAACGAAATAAGCTGTAGCCGGAACACTGCTCTCAAAATCGAAACTGCTTCCGTGCGCTGTCACTAATTCAACAAGTCGCCAGCCGCACTACTTTTGCTGGTTCGTTTCCTCTTCACCCAGCTATACGTTGCTTCCTCCACCCCTGCATTCACTCTCTAATGCAACACAGCTTTCACAGTGACGCGAGGACCTGTGACATTGGCGTTATATTACTCTTATTAGCCAACCGGCTGTTAAATGCCCCGTCTGCAGTGTGAGCAGAAAAAAAATAAGACCTTCCGTAATTGCACGCGGCTTACAGCCGAAAGCGAGTATTACCGCTGGGGCTGACTTTTTGTTTCTATGCTAACGACAGGAATGTTTTGTTTGCTTGTTTTTTTTTTTTTACATTTCGGTTCACAAGGTATAAGGTCACATGCGTAGATGGAGGCTCCCACGACTTAGATTTAATTAAATCTGCGTCCCCAAACTGCGAGGGCTCAGGAACCAGCTGCAACATCCTGAGTAACAGAGGTTAGAGGCCTGTATTAAAGAACTACAATTCTGGCATGACTCTTGGAGGCTGTTTTAGGTAAATATGTCAAAGAAAACGCGAACTAAACAAAGAGAAGACAACCACATAAGCGACTCCTCCGCGACGTTAACGCGCAAACGAGGTGATGACGGCATCCGGTTACAGCACTTCCTTTGTATTTCGCGCAAAAGAAATAGAAAGAGAACATTACCAACGCGATAAAATTTCATAAATGTCGTAAACTGTCATCATCGTCCTTGTGGATGCGTAACATTTTTCGACTTCGTGCTGGTGCGTACCTTGCGCTGATGCTATAAAACCATTATGTGAAGCAGCTTTAGGTGACGTCGGAGTTGCGTGTACATCATCGCTGCAACCCAGCTATGTAAAGCAGAAAAGACGTGTAGACGACAACAACAACAATAGGTGGAGTGGACGTGATCGTTAGCTTTTGTCCACGCAGTTGCGAAGTTAGTGCTTGCTGAGCGTACGAAATTCGCGAAGCGTTTAAAGGATGTCCACGTAATAAAGAAGCCGTCACTGAACACACCTGCAGCCAGACGAAGGATACGCATGGAGGAGAAATTGCAAAACTAGAGTTTCGACTGTGGCCGCTTACCTTCCCCAAAAAGGCTCCGATTGGAAGTTCACCGTGACCGCGGTTGCAAAGGCAGTGCATTTTACGTTATTACGTGCTTAACGGCCTGTTATCTGGCCCTCGCAGTAGCTGAAGAGCCGGTTTTATGGTGTGATTTCAGGAGCGGTCGGGTTTTATTGTTGAGAGAAGCGAGAGACAAAAGACATCAAGACGGTTGGACTGAACGAAACTACGTTGCCCTCCCTGTCCGTGCATCACGCACTTCACGCGCTGAAAATAAAGAAATAAAAGAAATATAGAAAAAGGCCGAAATGACGGAATAAAGGTTGGGGAAAGAGACAGGAAAAAGGCGAGATGTGACGCTGACCTCGGTTATCCTCAGTCCTTTGACTCGTCCTGCAGCAGGATACCGAGCCAAGAGCGCATGTATGGCAAATAAAAGAAAATTTAAAAAAAAAAGCAAGATGATAGGGAGTAAGCGTGAGTAAAGTGCAACGCTGAGCGAATGCTCATTTCGGCCTAGCAGGGAACCCAAGCAAGGCACGCAGGAAGGACGATTGTCGACTGCGTCCCGAAGAGGCTCCGTCTGCCTGGGAGCAGCAACTGCCTTTCGTCTTCGTAAAACCCATTTAGGGAGCATGCTTCCCTCACTCTCGCTCCCCTTGCTCGGAATACAATTCCCCTTTCAGTACCGCGTAGAGGGAAGGAAAAGGAAGGAAACAGAATGGGCATGATGCGCATAGCGAGAGGTGGCCACTAGAAAGCAAAGCACACGATCGTGCGTGCGCGGTCGCCGTAGAGCGGACAGGGCACTCAAAATGGAACGAACGGGACGAGGCGACCGGTGAGCCACTGTTCCCCTCGCCGAAGGGTGGGAGGGGAGCCGTTTCGACGTCCATTTTCGGGACAGCGGCCAACACGACCAAGCACGCGATAAGCGGTCCGAAACCATAAAGCCACGCGCACCACCGCGGATATAATGAAAGGGAAACGGCGGCTTGCGCTCCTAACGTGCGCCTCGAGTGGCTCCAGGGTGGGCAAGGGGTTGGCGCGGGATGGTTTCGGGGCCGCAGCCCACATAATGGTGGACACTTAGAGAACGGGGGAGGAGAATCGCCCCGGGCTCCCGGTTCGTGCGCCGTGTCAGTATGGGCCTCGCGTGAGCGCCCTCCTCCGCAGACAGCTCGCAACGGGACTCCGTGTGTGTGCAATGGGAGAGAGGGTTTCGCATTGTGGATTCCCGTTACGCGCCCATCGTCATGGCTCGTCCTCGGCGTCGCCTCCACAGCCAGAAGCAGCAGCGGCCGCCACGATCGATGCGCTGTATCGCACGTCCTCCGCCAACATGGCTGATCGTGTGCGCGTGGAATGCCTCGGCGGTCGTGCGTGTCGCGATGTACCGCGGCCCCCGTCGTTTTCACTTAGCCCTCGCTTCGTCAACATGACGGAACCGCTGGCCACGCGGGAAAGAAAGATGAGCGCCGCAGGAGGAGAGCTCGACGCCGCTTGTTCGTGCTCCTGGCCCGGTCAATCGACCCGTATACGTGGAGCCCAGCAAACCTGGGGGTCACCCACGGACAACAATTCATTGGCGACGCCAGCTTCTGCATCGTGTTTTCTTCCGTTGTTTCCATCTTGGTGCCTCTTTCGCACTTTATTCCTGCACCTTGTTTCCTGGCACACGTGTATATATATATATATATATATATATATATATATATATATATATATATATATATATATAGGATAGGATAGGTGTTCGTGCTGGGAATGAGTACGGCGAGATCGATTATTGCAGCTTCCGAAGCGTTTACTCCTACTAACTGGAAGATCAGGCCCGAAAGTTGGCCCGTTCACCTCGGCTACTTCACAATGGATGGCTTCGAATAGCTCTGGATCGCTCTCCCTATTAGTGGGCGTTAATGCTAGTACGCCCTTAGAGTCTCGCCTGCTTTCCTATCAACAACACTATCTCTTTTCATTTCCGTCACCTTATACTTGTTGGGCCGTCAAGTGCATGTCGTTCACGAAGATCCTCAAATAACAAGGTGTACCCTTACTGGGAAAAAAAATAAAAGCAGCGCGCCGACACCACCGCGAAACAAAAGACGCCTGTTCCTCGGCGCGGGAATATGGCTTTCGCGAGCATCCACCCCGAGTGCTGTTTCCTTGCGCATTCACCTGTACCCTTTTCGCCTTCCCTTTAGAAGGCCTTCTTGTTACTTATCTACTCGCCAGGTCCGAATTCGGTGCCGTTTCATTTTGACTTACAGCAGACATATACTTGGCCCCATTGTGTGGGCTCTTCTTTATTACACCGCGTTTCTTCATTTTGTTCTTTTTTTTTTGTTACTTTGAAAGCAAGTTAAAGCGAATTAAACGCTAATTGATTTTGTCGTTTTGTTTCCGGGTTTCGGTGAAATTTCTCTCGCCAACAAGACCATTTTGATCTGCAGAGTCCCATTGTTTTGGCTCTCACTGCGAACTGAGATTCCGACGAGTGGGAAGACGGGTTTTTAAAGCGATAGCGTTAAGGGTCCGATGTCGCTGAAAATCCGGCGTCGGCGTCGGCGTAAGCGTCGGCGTCCGTGGCGGGGAAATTCATCCCGAACCACCCCGACCTGTGTACACAGGCCCTCCGCGTGGCGCAAGGCGTAAATAAAGAAAAATTGAATTTATCGAAGTAAAATGGCATCAGAAAAATATTAAAAACTTAACTACAAAAAACTTAACTACAACCGACAAAACTTTAAAAAAACTTAACTACAACCTACAGACATGATAGCGTCGGATTGTAATTTGAATGTACGCGAAAACCTAATTCTGTTACGAGGAAACTCAAACACAAACCCTTTTTCAGCATTTCTACCATAACAACAGCGGCCCGGTCCGGTAAGCTACTTGCGAAAACCCCATCCAGATGACGCTCTCCTCCTCGGCAGCGTAAAACAGTAGCGGCGTGCAGAGGCGAAGGTGGAGAAAAAAAAAGCTCCAGTTGACGGGAAGCCTGACAAGCATTCAGGGATCTTTGAATACTATCGCATTCCACTCTTAAAGATGAAGCTTAAGCGTCCTCCAAATTTTTTATTCAACTGTCTTGCCAGGAGCTAGTTCCAAAGGGGAACATATATGGGCCTGTATTAACGAAATAATACGCTAGAATTATTCGTAATAGAAAATGACAGCCAATCTATATGTTGGATATATCATTATCGAAGGCGGCTGGCTAATGGCTAAGAACACTTCCGAAAGAAAGGCATTGTGAAAGTGGCCTTTCTTCTGCGGGTAAGCCTGTGCTTGCTTGATGTCTTGATGGCGCTTTGATGGGCGTGAAAAAATAGTGTTAGAGCGATATTGAAAACAATAATCAAATTAGCCAAACCCGATATATTACCTTTTTGAAGTGTCTCGCTATATTTCTTGGAATGACAAAACATTGGCCATTTGCGGATAAAGTGAAGGTCACGATCATTCCTAACTTTGCGCAGAAACTACAGTGACCATGAAGTTATCTTCACACCACATATTTTATCGCATCTTATCGCCTTAATAAGTATTTCTACTGCAGAAACTTCCAAGTTGAGGCTTACGCCAATTTTTGCATTAAATTAGTTAAGTTTTATACCTAAACAAATAACCAAACGGAGCCAGAAATTGCCAAAACGTGTGGCGTTAAGGGCAAACGTTGCGAAAGTTTTAAAGTGATGTCAGCGCGTGTCTTTCGTTGTGATCTTTGTGTTGACTCAAAGACTACCACTCACGGCATGAATGGTCTACCCTAGATTGCAAAAGTGTCATTTATCACAAAAACTTAACTTCGCATTTTTGCTTGCCACCTCTAACTCCATCCCGGTGGAGAACTGTCTCATGGCAAAACTCTTAGTTTAGAGTAGCCACTCAAAATGCATCCTTCTAAAATCTGAGGGATGACACTCACTGACCCTACAAATGCTTAACAAACAAACAAACAAACAAACAAACAAACAATATAAGTGGTATTTAGCTATGTGGACGCAATGTATGAGCAAAAAAAAACTGTACCTCCGCATAAAGTACACGTAATTTGTGGTTCCTTATGTGCTACAGCATTCAAGCAGCCTCATCATGTGGCCTTGTACACGTGCGCTCTTCTCTGTGATCGCATGCGATTATGTATAATAGTTGCTCTTTAGCTGCATCGAGCGTGTGGGCACAACTTATTACACCGGTAATGAAGTCTCCCATCGAGCAGATGGTGATTCGGATGCCTCAAATGAAGACCGCACTACCTATCGCCACTGCTCAAACAATATGTAATCTAGATATACGCTGTTTTAGAGATACATAAAACAATAAGGCGTTTCAACCCCATCATTGGCGCTCTAAAGCTTAGGGACTGCATGCGCTGTAGCTTCGTAAAACGATCTCCACCTTATCAACGCGATAGAGGGCCCCGTGTCGCAGAAAATCCGACGTCGGCAACCGGCGTGTGATTGCGGGTGGCGGTGAAAATCATCCAATCACATCAACCGCGTAGGCCCTCCACGTGGTGCAAGGTTTTGGTGAACAAAAATTGAATTTCCCACAGTGCAATCCGTCAGAAAAATGGTAAAGTACGACTTTACCATTCGGTGTCGGATTCGCCATCGGATTGTTTACCAATCGGCTTCGGATTGTAGTTTGATTGTACGAGAAAATCTAATTCTGCTACGAGGGAACTCAAACACAAACCCCCTTTCCAGCATTTCTACCAGACCTGCGCATCTCGGGACAATAGCAAACAATTAATAAAATAATAAAAAAGGTGCTAGGGCCTTCACATTTTAATATAAGACAACTTATATTATTGCCCCTGGAAAAACGTCTTTCCAGCAATGCATTTCAGTTTAAAAGTGAAGCCGACTTTAAGGGGATCGGTGTAACCTTGGTCTTTGTAAGCTGGCTTTCCCACGTTCAGTGTTGCAGTGAATGAAGCCTACTTGCCGTATGCAAACGATGCGATGCGAACGGGTCCCGATAACGCTATCGTGTTCTACTCTTGAAGGCGAAGCTTAATCGTCCTCCCATTTTATTGCGATAGCAATTATATGGACACTTCAACCGGATTTCTGCCGTCGGCGTCGCCGTCGCCGTCGCTGTGAGGTTCCGTATAGATAAAATCTGCGCCGCGCGCCGTATGCCCGAGCGGAAGCATGCGGGGACGCGCGCTATCACGGAGAGCGAACGCACTCAATCTCCCACGCGCAAGCAAGGAAGCGGGAAGCCAGCGCCGGAGGGAGTGGGGGGGGGGGGGGGGGGGCGCACTTCTACTCTGCCAACAACCGCGCTCGCCCACACCGTCTCTTATCTCCACACGGCTCTGACCTTTATGCACTGTGCATTCGCCGCTCAGTTTCTGTTGAAGCGATAGACCGCACGTACCTTCGCCTGCTGCAGCGTATGCGCTTGCTGCCAGCGTTTTGACAGTCGTCTGCAGTCATTCAGTGTGATCTATTCATGTTTGTTTGTGCGCGCTCACACCACGGTTGTTCATTCAGTTAGTAATAGTCGGGCCACATTTTCCAACGCACGCTACACATGTAATGCTGCCCGGATCGGCAGTGCAGCGCTACAGGTGTGTCCCTTCGCACGCGCTGCCCACGGGAAGTGCTTCTCATCAACACCACCGTTTCACACGCGCCTTCTCGTGGTCATCGAGTCTCTCTTCATGTCGGTCTACTTACGCCGCAGCACACCTGCTTACTTAATCAGCTCATGTTTACTACAATTCATATTGCTACCAAAGCCGCTCACCTTACTTCGTATGACATTGCTGTGTTGCTATCGCATTCATCGCTTCGCCCTTAGGGCGAAACTGTGAGATTTTTTTACAGCTGCGTTGACTTCGCACCTCATTTTTCATGACACTTTGCACATATGTCTTGTAACATGTCCGTAATTAGGCTTCCTTAGATGCATCCCTTGTCTACTAACTGAACAAACTCAACAAACAAAACTTTGAAACGTTAGTGTGCAGTCACTCGTATTAGTGAACTTATGAAGTGCGATTCAGCATTATTTCAGAAGTGTACACGACAGGAAGCGATAGCTGGCCAATATTGGAGTGTTGGGCTGTACGCGGCGCCATCTCCTCACTTCCGCACACGCCACCGCGGTTCAATTCACGATAAACTCACAATAGCAGCCAGCTGCGCGATGTAAAACGAATGCCGTGGCAAACAATACGAACACGATCGGGACGCACTATACGGGCGTCCTGCCGGCTTAAGCTGCGAGTCGCCAGCTCCGGGAGTTGATCGCCTTATTCCCCTAGGAAAGAGAATCCGATGTTCGTCTCCCTATTTTTCCGCCACTATTTCTTGCTGCTCGGAATGCCTTTTGAATAGTGGGGCAACATATAGATTACCAACGCACAATAAGAAAATTAACAGAGTTTTAATACAGGAATGTCTACAATGAGATCTTGCTTTAAAATGAATGTGGATTTATATAATACTGCTCCAACTGCCATAGGAATTACGAGATGTATACGGACATAAGCTATAGGTACACTTAATGAAAGTGGGCAATCGGCTAGAGCTTGCATTCCATGCGGACGCATCTTCCGGGACCACTCTTTGTTCCATTCCACAAGGCAAAATGTAAAGATGGTGGGAAGAATGGCATTGCCAAAATAGACACTTTAAGCAGAGCGTTAACGGTTCCGCTAAGCGGAACGCTAGCCGCAACACTAATGCGCGTTCGCGCATCGCTCATACCGACATCGGAACGGAGAACGCTGCATGTCCACGTTGCACTACGAAACTGATGATTGAGCGGAGCGTTAGGGTGCGTCTACTTGGTTTAGTCGTTTTCCAGCCAAGCTGAGAGCGCATCGCCGGCATCTCTTGACGCGCTTGTTACATAATCAAAATCGACATAGTTCGTGCAGTAACCGGCGAGCGTTAAATATAAGCGCAGCGGAGAGTGAGCAACGCTCTGCTAAAACTGTCTAATGTTAGCAAGGTTGTGCCGGTTTCCACCGGTGTTGCTACTGAAGAAGGTTATTGTTATTCACGCTACTTCACCTCCTATTTTGCAGGCGGAATCCCTCCACGCAGGTCGCCACCGTCTGTAATGAGCTGAGTGGCCTTTAGCGCCGGGAGAATGCACAAAACTGAAGGAGCGTGCGCGTGCAAGGACTAGAGATATAGCACCGGAAAAAGGTCGCAGCCTGAGTGATCGAGGACTGCAATAAAGTCACAGTGTTTGAGAAACATCGAAACAATATGAACTGCGAGAAAGGCGCAATAATTTGGATATCATTTCATGCAGGCATTATTTAAAGAGTCTGCTCCGCAGGCACACTTTGGTTGCTGTAGGGTAAGTGCTGTGGAGTAAGTGCGCGCGCATTGTGTGTGTGTGTGTGTGTGTGTGTGTGTGTGTGTGTGTGTGTGTGTGTGTGTGTGTGTGTGTGTGTGTGTGTGTGTGTGTGTGTGTGTGTGTGTGTGTGTGTGTGTGTGTGTGTGTGTGTGTGTGTGTGTGTGTGTGTGTGTGTGTGTCACACAACGGAAATCTTTCGCATAGCGTATTACAAGATGGCCTACACGGCCTTGACGGTCACCACAGTAAAACGGGTTAACAGACACATCAAGTTTTAGGCCCCTGATCGTTTTTACGAAATCGATCTAGCTCAGCTGTAACCTGTTAGACAGACTTGTTTTTTCGCCGACTTCTCAATTGTTGGACTAAGTGAGGTGGTTAGCTTGGGCGCTTCTCTTCTCCGTATGTCCCCCTTACTTTCATTTTTTTTTCTTAAGCCTTCGCCTATGTTTAGTGCAACCGCATGTTTGACATGTGTCGTGACATGCGCTCCATTATATTCAGATCAATACGCTTAGGGAGGACACGGTCTGTGTGGTGTTTGCGATGCGAACGCGCACTGTTTTTGTGTACACACACAAGGACAGTGCCTAAATGTGCAAATTCATATTTTATGAGGTTGCATTTGCACAAGAACGATGTCCCCAAACACTTTCAGGGACGCAGCTCTTCCAAAATGACGTTCGTGACTCACGCATGATGTGGTCTCCAATTTTCGAGATAATAGTGTATATGTCACGAAGCATCTTGGCGACTTCTAGTAGCGCTCTTCGTGTTGTCGCCAAAGATACTTAGCTCTTTTTCGAAAGATGTTCATCTTCAATTTGGCTACTCGGCTTGCATTTCAAAGTAGGGGCGTGAGACAACGTCTGAGTGCACTTATCATAATCGATATTCTCTAGATTCTGCTCTGACATTCGGACAATAACAGTTCGTTCAAACCGAGGAAACTCCGCCCCGTTCGGTGTTTCTCGCTTGATGTTCGAAGAAAGCGGTCTTCGAAAAGTGATATCTCAGGAAAAAGTATAACAAGGAAGACTTTGACAAAGAAACAGCATAAGTTCAGTAAAGATATGAAGTTTCTCTGGCAGGCGAGATAATAAAAAATACAAAGTTGCAGTGGCTTAGCTTGGCTATGCCAGGATATACGTAGCGTTAGCAAAGGTTCAGCTGATTATTCTTAGCTTATTCTTAAGATTATTCTTAAGATAAGATTATTCTTATGAGTCAAGCTTCTCCGTTCTTCTGCGCTGTTGAGCAGCATTTGCGCTTTCCTTCTCCATGGCTATACCACACTGGCAAACGCCAGTCAGAAGCGCAGTGGCTCCAGCGCAGTGTCAGACGGCGACTGCACAGCGCGCCTGCGCCAGTGCGTCTACCACGGCTACGACGTCACTCCTCTGGAATGCGCAGACCGGCGGCGGTGAGTCACGCGCGGCGGCGGCGGAGTGCGCGAGAGGTGCCGGCTCCGGTGGCTCCGGTGCGCAAGCCGTGTGACATCACTGATCCTTGCGCATGCGCAGCACGGCTCTTGATGTGCCGCGCGAAACGGGCTTGGCTAGGCCAGTGTAGCTAACGCTACAAAAGCATGGAAATAAGAATCAAACGCACAAGAAAAGCTCCACCAGAAGCTTTCGGAGAAGCGATGCGACTACAGATCTCTACGATTGCCCCTTCATCTTGTGTTTGAATATGGTTGTTTTCTCGTATATTGCGCCTCTTTCACGACTGATTCTTTTCCAACACGCTATCCACAAGCTTCCTGGAAGGTAAGTCCGCGATGGCAAAGCAACAAAACATTGGCAAAGAAGAGGGGCGCGGAGGCGTTGATGCCGTCAGTAAGATTGCTACAAATTACGCTCTCGCCTGTAGCCGGAGTTTCGGGGGCACTCAGACAAGCTACCATCACACTTCCAGCGTTGAGTTTCATAAAGTTAACATTGTCACTTAAGAGCAATAGAATTTTTTTGCGTGGTGTGCTTTATTGACAACGCCCAAAGATTGTTTCTCACAATTTCCTGCAGGGGCGCTAAACTTGTGGTTTGTCACATGAAGTCGCAATTATCCTCTAGCACAAATTGATATTTTTATCTCTTTGTTTTTATCGCTGTATGTATTTTGATTTGGAAAATGAACCCGCCCACGGCAGTTTCTAAAACGGTTGTCGGTGGTGAACTGGTGGTCGCAGTTCTCAACACTCTACCGAATGTAGCCGGTCGGTTTACACTCATTGTGCAGCCTGGCTGGAAACTCCGCGTGGATAATTTCGTTTTTCGATTGATGAATGATGACACTTTGAAAAAAACTCCAGGCCTGCGTGGCACACGCAGCACAGTCACAGCGTAAGTTAGACGAGCGTTTCGAAAGTACTACCTATATAGGAATTTGAGTGAATGCGTCAGGAACGCGCTTGGGACGCCAGTCGCGCGTGCAAGCCGACGCGTTCCATCGCTAGGCTGCCTACATGCAACGCCGTAAAACGGCGTTGCATGTGGGCACCCTATCCATCGCCGATGGCTAGCGCCGTTCGGCCCAGCCAAGCGGCCGTCAATGCAACTACGGCTCTCACATTCGCTCCCATTGCAACGCGCCCGACGCGGCCTGCTTCGGACGCCGTCGCGCGTGCAAGCCGACGCGTTCCATCGCCGATGGCTAGCGCCGTTCGGCCCAGCCAAGCGGCCGTCAATGCAACTACGGCTCTCACATTCGCTCCCATTGCAACGCGCCCGACGCAGCCTGCTTGGGACGCCGTCGAGCGTGCAAGCCGACGCGTTCTATCGCCGATGGCTAGCGCCGTTCGGCCCAGCAAAACAAGGGCTTGCGTGGCTCAGTGGTAGAGTGTCCGCCTCCCACGCAGCGGGCCTGGGTTCGATCCCGGCGGAGAGCGGGTACTTCTTTTCGCATGCGATAGCGGCTACGGGGCAGCGGCGGCGGCATCATGGCGACCCGAAACGGCTATTGGAATGAGCCCACAACAGCTTGCGCTGTAATATGTTGTCAGACAAATTATTCATGATACCAATGTCCAGCTTGCTACTACTTCAGCGTCCCATCTCGATTGATCCTCTCATAAGTGTGCTGTCACGAAATCATGGCAAGATCAGTGAAGGGCCACCAAACAACGCTGTTCAATTATTGTGCCAAAGAAAGCTAACGATGTGAGAATTTACACCAGATTCTAGAAATGTCCAGTCGTTATCAAGAGGAGCGCGCAATGCAATATAGGAACGCAACTAGGCAACATAAAAGTTCGGTGGCTCAGCTCTGCACCGGAAGACCAACTTAAGGCAATCCAGCAGGCCGAAGATGCCGCCAGAGCCCAAGGGCTCGATGGCGTCATCTAGGTAGAGAGGCCTAGGTCTCACAAATCTGCAGAGTTCATCAACGAAGAGGACTGGGAGGAAACCCTTAAAAGCGGCGACCTCTCGGTTCAACTTCGGACTGTCCAGAGGGCCTGCGAGAGAGAGCCCAAGGGCTCGATGGCGTCATCTAGGTCTCTAGAGAGGCCTAGGTCTCACAAATCTGCAGAGTTCATCAACGAAGAGGACTGGGAGGAAACCCTTAAAAGCGGCGACCTCTCGGTTCAACTTCGGACTGTCCAGAGGGCCTGCGAGAGAGAGCCCAAGGGCTCGATGGCGTCATCTAGGTCTCTAGAGAGGCCTAGGTCTCACAAATCTGCAGAGTTCATCAACGAAGAGGACTGGGAGGAAACCCTTAAAAGCGGCGACCTCTCGGTTCAACTTCGGACTGTCCCAGAGGGCCTGCGAGAGAGAGCCCAAGGGCTCGATGGCGTCATCTAGGTCTCTTAAAAGCGGCGACCTCTCGGTTCAACTTCGGACTGTCCAGATGGCCTGCGAGAGAGAGCCCAAGGGCTCGATGGCGTCATCTAGGTCTCTAGAGAGGCCTAGGTCTCACAAATCTGCAGAGTTCATCAACGAAGAGGACTGGGAGGAAACCCTTAAAAGCGGCGACCTCTCGGTTCAACTTCGGACTGTCCAGAGGGCCTGCGAGAGAGAGCCCAAGGGCTCGATGGCGTCATCTAGGTCTCTAGAGAGGCCTAGGTCTCACAAATCTGCAGAGTTCATCAACGAAGAGGACTGGGAGGAAACCCTTAAAAGCGGCGACCTCTCGGTTCAACTTCGGACTGTCCAGATGGCCTGCGAGAGAGAGCCCAAGGGCTCGATGGCGTCATCTAGGTCTCTAGAGAGGCCTAGGTCTCACAAATCTGCAGAGTTCATAAACGAAGAGGACTGGGAGGAAACCCTTAAAAGCGGCGACCTCTCGGTTCAACTTCGGACTGTCCAGAGGGCCTGCGAGAGAGAGCCCAAGGGCTCGATGGCGTCATCTAGGTCTCTAGAGAGGCCTAGGTCTCACAAATCTGCAGAGTTCATCAACGAAGAGGACTGGGAGGAAACCCTTAAAAGCGGCGACCTCTCGGTTCAACTTCGGACTGTCCAGAGGGCCTGCGAGAGAGAGCCCAAGGGCTCGATGGCGTCATCTAGGTCTCTAGAGAGGCCTAGGTCTCACAAATCTGCAGAGTTCATAAACGAAGAGGACTGGGAGGAAACCCTTAAAAGCGGCGACCTCTCGGTTCAACTTCGGACTGTCCAGAGGGCCTGCGAGAGGGCGGAGGGCCACGGTCTTCCGGTACTTGCGTGGGAGCGGCCCGCGACTGCTACCGACTTCCCCTGAAAGGGGGCGTCCCAATGCAGTTCCTCAGGACTTGAATAAAAGTTCTTTGTCTGTCTGTCTGCCTGTCTGTCTGTCACAAATCTGCTGTACAAAAATAAAGTTTATTCCTTCCTTCCTCATACTTCATGGAAGTGTCCCCACTGCCGGCGCACATCTTTGATATTGACGTGGATGTACCGAATGCGGATCACCCGATACTTATAATGGCTGGTATTGAAGGTGTTGACATCGTGCACATCCTCCGGCTCGAGACCAGGCTTTGTGTCAACGTTCTATTTCACAGTAATTTCATCCCCTCAAATGTCAAAGTCACTTTCCACTTACAGTTTGCCCGTTAATGCCACATCTTCAGCATCGCAGGTTCCTGAAGACAGACGTATGAAGCTCATGTGTGCAACCTCCCAAGTGTGCGCCCAATGTGCGGAGCACAACGAAGGAGAGAGGCACCTGCAGTGAAACCAACTTCGTGCACGAACTCCCATGGTTCTCATGACGCCACTTCCGAGGACTGTTCTAGAATTAGGAACGACTTTGCTACACTCGAAGAAATGATCAAAGAAGCTTCGACCCACATAAGAAGCCACTGAAACTATCCGGCGACGCCAACATTGCCACCGACGGTCTTCCAGCCACACTACAGCTGCTTTGACGGAGACCTGTACATCTATATACCGTATTTGCTGTCTTGAAGCCGCACGCATAGGAAACGTGGTCATGCTGCCCCCAGTGGGAAATGCACTATAGCTGCTGATGAGTTGTCACATGATGAGAGGCAAGTCGTATTTTTACTATGGTCAATAATGGACGCTATCATTGTGCTTTCATACAATCAGCATCTGCTCAAAGCGCAATGCATGTACTTGATACGCCGAGTGCTGTGCTGGCACTCCTCAGTAATGACGGCTCCACAAGCTTCCATCACTTATTGCGCTGAATACCCAAAAGCTTTGTCGAGGATTGTCGTCACAGAAGATAGTGTTCTTCCTTTAAAAAGTGCCTGTGCGAATGGCTGTACACTTAAAGGGTGTTTTTGATTTTGTGTTGCGCTCACCGTGGCGGCGCAGTACGCTTTCTCTTCCTCCGTTTATCCTTTATCCTCCATTTTGCCCTCGCCCCTGCCGAGAATAGCGCAGCGTATATCGCCAGTCTGGCTAACCTCCCTGTTTTTCTCTTTCAAACGGGAGGCGTCTTGAAGAATAGCCGTCAGAAAAAAAGCAGTTTTATCCTAAATTGTCTTTAGGGAAAAGCAATAAGACTTTATAAGAATAGAATAAGAAGAGATTAAAAAGGCACTGAAAATATGCTGAAGTATAGAAGGCAACAAGGCGAAAGTGCACGGACCTTCCTCCAGCCGTGCAGAACAACCAGCGGTCAGGTCCGTCACCGTAACCGTCAACCTCAACCGGCAACCTTAGCCATCAACTAAGTCAAATGAGGGACTAACCATCCACCTTAAATAATACTCTTCATGGAGTACCTCGCATTAATTTCCGATTCCATTTCTTGATTCTTTTAACAGCGGAGCTGTTTAAACCGGGCGTAATGTGTCTGCTGAATTCAAAAATGTCCCCACTGGCGGTAGCGAAGAAAGGGTCCAAGCGCAATGGCACATACCAGGGCTGTGAACTAGCGAATCTGAACCTGGGTAAGTCTAGCTAAGAATGGTTCGGACTATTTAAGCTTTGTCATCGATAACCAATCGATAGCCAATCATTAGCTAATCGATAATCGATCAATAATCAATAAATTCCTGAAAATGCTGCGGATGATTTGATAGTGCTTAGCCTAGCCCAAATACGTGGCCGATACCTTGCGGTAGCAAATCAGTAGCTAATCAATAATTGCTCAATAATCAATAAATTTCGGAAAATGCTGGGGATAACTTGGTAGTGCTTAGCCTAGCCCAAATACGTGGTCAATACCTTGCGATAGCCAATCGATAGCCAATCAATAGCTAATCGATAATCGACAAATGATCACTACATTCTGGGAAATTCCGGGGATGACGTCGTAGTGCTTAGGCTAGCAAAAAAGCCAGGACTAGCTAGGTTCCCATCAGCTCCGCTGTCTCTTCAGCATTGCCCCTGCAGTGCAAGCTACGCTAATTTTGTTTCTTTTTTCGGGCACTTCCTTTCCCCATGCCCCAGTGCAAAGTAGCCAACCGAGCAGTTAAGCTGGTTAAACCTTTGCGCCTTTCACCTGTTATTTTCTCTGTCTCTTTCTCTCCGTGTGTCGTTCTCTTTCACGCTTCCTGTTACTTTCTGTGTTGCAAGTATACGTTTGTGTGCCGCCTGCCTACGTACCTGCTGTGCACGCGTCGCCTGCTTCTCAGTGCTTCTGTCTGGATCACATTTCTTTCCGCGAGCCAAATTCATTGGTGCGCACAGGTGGTGTCATATGAAATCAAATGCGGAGGAGCATGGGCGCTGATCACGTGTTGTACTGATATCTCTGCTGGGGCCCCGCCCTGCAGCGACGGTCACCCCGAGATCGCATCCTCTGAAGACACTCCGGTGGCGACAGAAAATAAGGGGACGCGATCTCTGACGCGACAGTTATCTTCATAGTCACGAACGAACCCTCGGCCGTTCTCGCGCTTCGCGAGAACGACCGAGGGAGCGTCTCTGGAGAGACGCATTCGTCTCTCCAGAGAAGCTGCGTCTCTCCAGAGACGGATTAGTTTGGTGATTATTTTTTTTTTCTCTTTCATATTGCTCATCCGCCAAGTTCTGAGCGATTGTTCTCCGCGTGCGACAGTTCCAGCCAAGGTTCGAGGTCGCAGTTGCGTCGTAGGGCCGATAAAGCTCGCTTCTCGACAGGGCGACATCGAAGCCTCAGCTTGACGCTGCCAATAAAAAAGAAAATAGAAGAAAGAAAAATAGAAAGGTGAACTCGCTTCCAAGCGTGTCTGACGTGTCCGCACGCATGAATGGACAGGCGGTTCCCTCTTGAACCCCCCTGCATTTGCTTGTTCTGAGCACCGGCTTTTATTGCGAGGTCTGTCAGTCCTGATATGAGTGTATCTCTCTCGGCTATGGGAGAAACGAAGAGATGACGCGCCTCGGGACACGAGTCCTACGTAGTGCACAAGTGTTGCTGACAGGATATATTCGGGTGAGGAGTGAACGCGGCTGCTTGATATGCTATGTAGACAATAGGGAGGGGGATGCAATCAAACAAATAACTAGATACGTATTTGAGGCATCTGCTATTTGTATTTCGTATCTGTATTTGTATTCCGTAATTAGCAATTTGTATTTGAGGAATCTGCGAACATTGGTTTCATTATACTGAGCTTAGTACTCAACGTTAGGACTACATGAAGCGATTGTTTTCCCTTGTCAATCTACAACGGCAGTCTGTTCGTCAGTTGGGTGCTGCTATCAAAGTTGCGCCGTGAATCAAAATGAAGAGTACTCGTATAACTGAGTTTGCGAGCCTGAAATGAAAAGAAAGATTGGTAGAACGAAATGAATGCGACATTGAGCTCCTTAAACTTTACTTTTATTCACCTGATCTTTTAATTTGCGATGCACTATAGATTTAAAAAATGTGGTCAGCTTGCACTAGTGGTGCAAGGCTGGAGTAAACTGCGGAGCTGATGATCGACCTAGCTTCTTGCAGGTTTTACTAGGCTTGGCTAAGTTTTACTAGGAAATGCTAAGTGCTGCTAGGCACCGTATTAGAGCACTGGACGGGCTCGGGCTTACTTGAAAGCCCGGGCCCGGCCCGGCCCGCCCGGCCCGTGGGCCGGGTCGGGCCGGGTAGGGCAGTTTTTTCACGGGCTCGGGCCGGGCTCGGGCATGGCATGTGCTTTTTGACCCGGGCCCGGGCCGGGCTCGGACTTTCTGGTGGTGTGCATGTAACGTGCAGCGAGTTATCCTCGCGCGTCTCGACTCTGAAAACCTGTTGCCCCGGCGCAGCTAGAAGCTAGCAGTGCTACTCTTGTGTACTTCCCTTTTCTTCTTACGTCGTATTTTGAGCTGTTTGAACAGATTGTAAAAGTCCAGAAACACAGAAGTCGCCTCAAACCGAAGGATGTCATTGTATTCCTTACCTAAATCAATGTAATTAATGCTTTCAGCGCGGTGTAAGAGCGTTCGCGACTTGCTGATTCTTCAAGGTCGAATTGGTAAAACGATGACTGGTAATTCGTCACGCGGCTGAAATATGGCAATGCGTCCATCCATGATTGCACGCATGGTCTCAACAGGCCGCCTAGCAGCAGCGCATTACGCTACACCATGGAGGAACGAGAAGCTTTATTTCTCCATTTACTCCATCCATGCGCTGCGCACACGACCGGTCGTGGCTGCGCTTCGGCTAGAGTATACTAGAATACGGTTGACGAGCGGCTGGGGCGGCGCATTCTTTGCAATGAGGCACCCGACGTGGAAAAGTACTGTGGCGGCGCTGCGATAGAAGTGCATTTAACACCCCTTGATCTTGAAAGTAGCGACGCTCTCCTCCGCGCCGCGCGCTTTCCTCCTCAATTTTCCTCGGACTTCTCCCCTCCCCGGGCCGGCGCGGTGCGCACGGCACGCTGAATCCTCCAGTGGCTCGCTGCAGCCGCATTAGAATCAATGCGCGCGCTTGTTTAATCGGTCCTTTGAAACGCTATATGGGAATTTATCCCTTGTGAAACTGTCGTGACGAAAGTACGCTTCCGATAGAACGGCGTGATAATTTTTTTGAAGACGTTTCGATAAAAACAAGCGGAAGCGCTCCGAAAAAATGAGTACCAAACAGTGGCTGACCGGTTTGCCTCTCCGTCGCCACTTGGGCTGTTCGTAACGCGGAGGTGTATTGGCCGCATATAATGTAAGCAGCATAGAATATACACGAGAATTTCTTTCATAATCGTGGCTCAAAGAAGGTAACCAAGAAGACATGTGATCGTTTATTTAAAGGGAATTCGCGTGGCCCAAAAGCCTTTGTGCCAATGTCATTGTGCAAAATACGTGCTGTGTTTGCGAAGTAGGCAATATAGAACTTAACGCACGCGCCTGTATTCCGTAACGATGAAACGACGAGAATTGTATTCCATCACCTCTGGGACTACCTTAAGTCTCTCAAAAAAGAGAAAAAAAGAGGCTGATTGCTCACAGGGAAACTTCTAGGACTATGGCAATTGATCATTCACTTATAGCATTCAAGATGTAAAAGTTTATCAGAGTTCAGGGAGATTATGACAAGCGCGTGACTTGTACGTTATGAGCTTCCGCGAATAACACATGCCAGATACATATAACTTCGCTTTCTTGCGTACAGCTATTTACTTCAGGACGGCTGCCAAGATATCATTGAGCCGTTGTTAATTGACTTAACTTCACCTTCGCTTAATCAACTCACGTCCATAAGCCTATATGCAGGAAAGAGGATAATTGTTTGATTTAATTCAACTAAATAATTCTTATTCGCGCTTTTTCGCACGATGAAAATCGCTACCAGTGTTTCATAACTGACGCCACTGAACTACAGAATGATCTAGGCGGCGCCGAAGGTTGCGGACCAGACCGGTTGGTGGATCGAAAAAAAAGTGACATGTTAACTACGAAGTATTTCAACTCGGCGCTCACTCACACGCACACACATAGACACACACACGCACGCCCGCGCACGCACACAGAATTACAGAATAGGAGTTACAGCTATTAACTCATAAATTACATACACTTAGAAACGAACACACGCGCGAAAACACACACAAAAAAACTTAGTCCCCTCGCGAAGAGTCAACAAAAAGTTAAGCGACTCACTTAAAAAAGAAAAACTATATGCACAGTTATAGGTGCTCAGTATTGAACTGAACCAAGAGTCCGGCTATGCAAAGGGCAATAAAATCTCCATGCAACTTCACCCACCAATATAAGGAAAGCTGAAACAATCACCTCGCAAAGAACGACGTGCTTAGAAGGGGCAAAATCCTTTCTCCCGATGTTATGGAGCCACTACTTCCGGCGCACGACATTCCGTTCTTCCCGGGGGATAGAAAATAATGCTAGCCCTTTCTCTGACCTGCTGCTGCAGTGAAACGCGCAGCAGCAAGGTATTTCCACGGAGAACGAAGCCCAGATTCCTACGGAAACACGGGAAAACTTATGAAACGCACGTTCGGAGCGGTAGGGCGACCACCGCTTCGAAGGCGCATGGCGAGCGGAAATAAAAGCGCGCGAAAGAAAGTTTTGCGCCGTTTCGTGACGTCAGGGTCACCTGACAGGGTCGTATCGCGCGCCGCAGCCATTCAGCGTGGCAGATATTTTATTTTTTATTTATTTATTTGGATACCCTAAAGGCCCAGAAGGGCATTACATAGGGGAGGAGGGGGGGGGGGGGGTGTTGAAACGTGAATAACAAAGTAGTCGCACTGCAGGTGAAAATGGCAATTCAGTAGACACAAGAATGCAAGTCCAAATATAGCATGGGGAACAGAAAATAAAAGCAACAAGGTGTAATACTAACACAGACAAAGGACAAGTCCATATTGTATCCTAAAAAATACAATGTAAAAATAGAGAATAGAAAAACAATGTATAATACACAGTCAGTTCAGTGTAAAAAAGAAATGCTTTTCAGGTACGATCATAGCAGCACTTAAAAAACAATGCGAGCATCAGGCAGATGACTTTTGTGTCAGGTGGATTTGTGTCAGTTTCTAATGAAAACGCCAACTGTTACTGTATACAAAAAGAAAACTATTGTGAAATGCCTTGACGTTCAGGAAAGGATTGCAGCGCCGACAGAAAAGATTGAGGATCATTGATAGTGGCAATGCTAGATGGCAATGAATTCCATTGACCGATTGATAGTGCTAGAGGTGAGTTCCGGTATTTTTCAGTATGAGCGAAAATTGGTTTGACTTTGTATGCGTGGTCTAATCTAGACGATATGTGATGCGCTGGAGAAATATGTGAGCGGGAAAATGACGTGTTACTATGGTACATAGTGTGAAGAAAGGCTAATCGGGCAGATGTTCTGCGCATGGCGAGTGATGGCATTTTGAGGGAGTCTTTCAGTTTGGTGACGCTTTGGAAGCGCGAGTAAGATGACAGGATGAACCGTGCGGCTGGTTCAGCGAGGTATGCGCTGACTCAGCGAAAGCGGGGGAGAAAAAGAGGAGGTTAACAGTGCCGGCGAGGGTGTCGCGGCGTAGATCAAGGAGTGCCGCTACTATCGAACATCAAGAGGCTTTAAGTGCATTGGGCTGCATCAAGGTCGTGCCGTTGGAAACTGCTGGCGATACTGCCCGGCAGGGTCATTCGTACTAGTCTGCGCGCTGGTATTTGCCTTCAGACTGCTCAAATGGCGTTCATAATTGTATATGACATGTATTTATGCCTTACGAATGAATTCCTTTATTCTGTTCATTATTTAATTTTTTAATGCCGCTCGGTGGTCTTGTTCGGTGCCGCTCGGTGGTCTGACGCCGGCGGCAGCAGCTCTGCGCGTTGCCTCGTTGGTGCTGCTACAATTTCTCTCTTTCTCTCTCTCTCTCGCTCTCTCGCTCTCATTTTCTCTTTCTCTCTCCCAAGCATTGCGCGCGCCACGCGCATGCTCTCCTTCCCTCGCCTTAAAGTCCCATGTCAAAGCAACATGTGCACGGCACGGAGAGGAGGCGAAGCACACGCCACTCCGCGAGGTGGTTGCTAGGCAACGCAGGTGACGTCATCGGTCAGCGAGGTTTTGTTCGCGACACACGGACTGACGGTCGGCTTAAACAGCTTCGCTGCTAAAAAAACATACACATCTAAGACTTGCTAAAACATGTTTGGGCAAATCGCGAGTCGTATTTTTTGGCTCTGTTCTTGCAAGAAAAGTTCTCGACCTGATGTAGGCGTTATAATCTGTTCCCTTCTTTGTTGTTGCGTTTTAAAATCACGCTGATCACAAGATACAGCAAAGCAAGGAACGTAAAGACAAGCAGAATAATTCCATAACCACCTACCACTGCGAACGACGTAGTCTAAAACCCATGTGACCTCCGGCACCTGCCTCGCATATAGAAAACCTATTATGGAACCACGCACCGACGCAACCTTTACCGATCGTGTAACTTATACCGCAGACTCTGTAGAGTGGAAACAATTCGCCCTATAGTAGTTATATATACACATTGCTCACCTCACGCACTCTCTCTGTTTCTCTCGTTCTTTTTTTAACTATGTATGTCAGCTTCGCTCTCTGTTTTCGGAGCGCCTGCTGCGCTTCTCTTTCAAGCGGCTAAGCTGCCCACGTGGTGTTTCCGAAAAAAAAGCCCGAGAAATGTGCGGCCGGTAAAATTGAGCAGCCCGTAAAACTTAATCGAAGTTCGCGAGCACCAACCGCTGTTTCGGGGTATGGGTTTCTTCTAATTAATAGATTATTTACTCAGCTCGACCCTCGCATCAAAAACGCAACGTTTGTACTGTTTGCAGCGCGAAATAGCGTTCATAGTCTAGGGCGCCCACGTACAGCGCTTTCTTCTTGCTCGGCTGTTTTTAAAAATAATGTTGCCTTTCGACTTTATTTTTTTTAAGGGGCCGATGGCCATTTGTATATACGAACAAAGTGGAGCGAATTCTGGTTTAGGTATTCTCTGGCTTAATTACTTTATTCCTGAAGAGTCGAGACCTCTCCAGCATGCTGCTCGCCTCTATATATGGCTAACGCCCCTATAATGTTGTGCGGATGCATTCGAATAATTCTTCTTTGAATTAATACATGGGGGAAGCATATAAGCAGATTTCGCACTGCATAGAGTATGGCGCTGTTGAATCAAAAGCGCCTTTTTTATTTATTTTTTTCATCGCATTTAAAAAGCGCATGGCCGTATATTGCTCGATTTCTATGGCGTGATAAGTAGGGACCTACGGCACCGTGCCGCAAATTATTAAAGCATACCGGTTAGTTCAGTAACCCGCCACGCTTGAAGAAAAAAAATTTAAGACAGATTCTTGCTTCCGGTTAAATTGAACTCCAGAGAAAGGGGATGAACGTTTTAAGCGCAGCACAAGGAAGACTACTTATGCTATTTAAGAACGTTACCAAAACTTGATAAAGCTTTGATTAAGTGGTCATACCGTCACGCTATAATTAGTGTCAATGTTTGCATGACAGCCGCCTTTTATGGTAGAGCTCAGCGCGTGAAATACTGCTGCTTCGAATTTGCTGTTCCTCAAAATCTAACCTCACGCAGAGACAGCGAACCCTCTTGATCACTTCTTGCAGAGGTCAATAATCCCAGCTTAGAAAGCATATCTTGCTGCTCCAATGATTCCAGCTAACCCGGCCGTTTAGTGGGAACGTCACGCGACGAGGTCGTTCACCCACGCCCCATACATTGCTCCTCCTTTCGTACCAGAACTAGACGAGCCCAGTAAAGAACAACAAACTGTAGCCATTACACTCCTCCTTGATGGGTTAATAGCGGTGATTCACTTAAATGAAGGCGCTATAGCGAATCAACGTTCAGGGTATTGCGCCTGCCCTACGAGCGCGTTTTCTCCAATGCTGGAATGAATCCCGTACTTGGTGCCTAACCGATGACTTACGTGTGCTGTTTTGTAGGCCTTGGAAGTCAGTACATTGTTCCATGCTCAATTGGTGCATAATTCACCGGCTGGAAATTTCAGATGTAGAGTTCGGTATAGATGGGAAAAGAAATCAGAGGCTTATATTCAATCTAACAAGGTTAGGCTACATTAGGGAGCCTACATGCAAGCGCTGCTTGCATGTAGGCTCCCTAGGCTACATCATTGCAGGCGTCTGCAAAGCTACACGTGTGAGTCGTCGAAGGTCGACTTCACCTATGTCCTCCTGAGGACTACTTCTATTCGTCCTTCTTCCGTTGTCCGCTGTCCTTGTTGTTGTTTTCCCGCGATAGCGTTAAGGCCCCGTGTCGCAAAAAATCATCCGATGTCGGCGCCGACCATCTTTTGGCGAAAAATCCAGGCCCTCCGTAGGCACACACACAGTTGCTCACACTTTGTCTTAAATTCTTAAAGTTATTCCTCGGAATTTTGAGAATAACAGCCCACAAACAAATGTCATGAAGAAAAACACCGACAGCGCATGTATTTTATGTTAAATCTTCTCAGACTAAAACATTAAAACATGTGAAACATGTGAAACATGAAAAATTGTGAAACAATAACAGCAGATCGGCCCACGCAAGAATCCGCGTTTCTACCAGAAAGCGCGCTTCGTGCATAGCGTTCACCGCCAGCGTTTCCCAGTAAGCATTACGTTTACGCAAGCTACAGTTGCCGGGAAGCGTGAGAAGCAGTCAAAGATCTAGGCGAGCTTAGGCATCCTCCATATTTTTTTTTTTTTAGGACGATAGCCTTTCTTGGGCTACCTAAACGCGAAAAACTTTGGCTGTCTTTCTGTCACTCGATTTAACCGCCCGGCCAAAACCAACCAAGCTACTAGCACTAGTGGCACGGGGTCATACACGTCAATATTATACAGCTCAAAGGAAACCTAAGGGCTATTTGAGGCAAAATATATGTACATAACCGTGATCCGCCGCGTTCATTTAATTAAGAATACACATTGGACTGGTTTTTACGTTAGTAAATGAAAATTCAACGCGTTAGAAATGGTGTCGAGTAGATGTTACGTGCTAAAAACAAGCCGACTGAAGCCGTGGCTCTGTAGCTGGCTTTAAGACAGCAGTATTAAAAGGTCTCAACAGAAGGCACGAGAGCAGGGCTAACGCGGGAAATTTGAATTGAATTCAGCAAAACCTCCATTTCATCTATCATGGGAGGAGTGAGAGGAGAGGGGAAGAGCATGAGGGGTGGGAGGGGAGAGAAGAGTGGGTGTTACGTATCAGGGGCGGCAGAAAACTATCGTCTTTCAACGTCATTTGCAGCGAAGCAAACAGATATGCGGCCGATTTTTTGTTGGTGTCGTCGTCGTCGTCGTCGTCGTCGTCGTTGTTGTTGTTGTTGTTGTTGTTGTGCCCAAGTGGCACCTGCCCACATACCCACCGTGGGGGATCGGCCAAGAAGCCGCTGTCGTTTCGTTTTCCTTTTATGATGGCGCAATCCACTGACCTCTGTTTTGTTGTTGTTGTTCCCTTCGTCCTTAACTTCTTGGCCACTTTCTTATCCACTTTCCTCTTTGTTACATATTTCTATTTCTCTGCCTTTTATTCTTCCTCGTTTTCTTTTTTTTTTCCTTCTGCCTCCTTCTTCCGTGATTCTTTGCCAAACCTGCAACTGGGCTAACCTTTCCATTTAACAATAAACTCTGTACGAGGATCTATCTCACTAGCTCTTGTTGGAACCAACGTGTTTTACTGGCGACACCCTTATAGAAATACTAGCCATTGGAAAATGGCTAGGCGCCTGAAACCCTGTTTTGTGTAGTGCTTTCGGGCTTAGACCACCTCACGTCGTCGAAAGAAGGGAATCGAAGATCGCTTTACTTATTGCATCCAAGAGAGCGATGCACGCAAAACGCAGGCTTCGAGAGCCCTGCAGTAGTGCTGCGCAAGCCATTTTATTCAACTATTTTACATAAAAATGCTTATTTGCGATATCTAGATAAGTAGTGGTTCTTCGCGAAAGAAGAGAATTATACGCCTTAAATGGCTAGTCACTTTCATAGCACCAATTTGTGGATGGCGTTGACGTTCGACTTAATATAAAGCCCTATTTGGTTAAAGATAGTCGTGTTCATTCTCGGTCTCCGACTCTTTCTTTTGGGGTCGGTTAAGCGTCCCTATGTCTTATCTTTACTTGGCGTAAATTCATTTAATATACTTAAATTTTCATTCGTCCTTGTAAACAGAGGAGAAATTAAGCAGATGCAAGTGTACCAGCTTATATTCGGACGAGAATGCGTTAGCGGTCGCTTGGCTCTCAACAGTCGTTATACTGTCTTACCCGGCTTGTTACCTAGCTTTCAGCAAAAGAAAGCGAAAGAAAGCTGTAAGACGTAGGAAACTTCATTATCGGTGATCCAGATTTTCTTTCTTGTTCTTTTTTTTTACTTTTGGAAGTGCGTAGCTTTACAAGAAAAACAATCTTTCGTTTTACCAGGACATCTTGTACGTGGACGATGCAAAAGGTGCTTAATATTAGCGGGCCTTACTACCCCTCTGAGTGTACGGCGGGCAATAATTCGGTTCATGCTCATATGCTATTGCCTGTCTGGTGGTTCATTTCCTTTTATTCCCTCTTCATTATCGCTTTCATGAAACGCGTTTCAGCCAACTGAGAGCACTGTTATCTTATGCTCCCTCAGCTTTCCTAATCATCTTTATGAGCTGCCTACGGAAATTTCTTGTGAATCCATAACACATTTGATACTCACTGGAAAGTAGTCAGACCAAGTAGCAAGTGAAGCTGATCATTGGCACCAGAAAAGGCAGGTAGAGAAACGCAAGCGAGTCCTTAGGAAAAGGTGAGGAGCTACGCAACACCACGAAGCAGTGCCTTAAGAATTGTAAGTGCCTTCCCGGACACCGTACGTGAGGATACCATGGTGGCGCGCTAAGGGCCCCAAACGAACACGCACCAACGTCCGGCTTCACGATCCACACTTTCCAAGCACAGGGACTCAGTGAGACTTCGCAGACGCTTAGTGCGACCTGCGGACAAAGGACCCAGCGGCAAAACCGCGCTGCCTCCTGCCCTGGCAAACCGCTGCAGGTGCTAACAAGAAAGAAGCACCTTTGCTAAGTCAACGAGCACGCTCTTGGCGGCCAGCGTGGGGCCGTGATGAGGTGAATTAATGGCCTCCGACCACGCTGCAGAGAACCCATCTCGAACGGAGAAAAAAAAGCTATGAGACGCCTTGAGGAGCGCGGAGACTTATAGTTCACTCCGGTTCGGTTCCAGGCACAGGAGTTGGTGGGGAGGTGGGAAAGGCATAGCACACTCGAAACGGGCAATCGGGGTCAGCTCTCAGGCACCGACCACTGTCTGCCTTTCGAGAAGCTATCCGGGGCCCCAGAGCACGGGAGACTGGTTCGATGGGAGCCGGCCACCATTTTATCTCCCTAGTAAGAACGAGAAAGCTAGCCTTCGCACCACCAGGACGGCGGGATTCACCGCAGTGCCTTTTGTCACAATTATTCGCCTTCCGAGCGGAACGGAGCGGTGCGTCTAATCCCTCCTGCGACTTCCTCGGACGCGTTACGCCGTTACGCCGCTGGGCCTTCGGGCGACGAAGAGAGGAGAAACCTGCGGAGAAAATGGCAAGCACGTACGGGACAGAGAGGACGACAGAGCCGACGCACAAAGGAGGAGAACGCGGGCCACATTTAGGCAGCAGCAGTCCGCCGTCTGGCGCATTACCATCGGCGCCGCTTCTGTACTCCTCGCGGATCTGAATGGAGACAGTTGCGAGCGATGGGCATTCCTTCGCGCCCCGCTTGCATCTCGGAGAGCACACTCCCACCGCCTCCTCTTTTTCTGGCGTTACTTCCTTTGCACCCGCTCTCCTCACAAGTTCTTCCCTCCGCCTGAAGACTTCCGCTCCTACATTTAAGATAATTTTCCCCGCCTAAACGCTTGTCGTATGTCTTACCCCTAGCATGTCGGCTAGTGCTCCTCAAGGAAGTACGCGGCATGCATTCTGTCTCGTTTTGTACAGAGAGGAAGCGAAAGAGTTGGTAGCGTGTTACTGCAGCTTAGACAAGCATTTGTATGTTTGGAGGACCAGTGCGGTGTGGCGATGACCTGGAGGCGTGTACTTCTTCTACTGTGCTTGCACAACACATGGTGCAGAAAGGCAACAGAAATATCCTATGATCGTGCACCGTAAGAGCATAAGGATAAGGGTGACTTACCCTCTACATACTTTTCAGAAATCAACTTGCACAAAGAAATGGCTCATAGCCTCCGAGTAACAACATTTATACTGCCCTTTACGCGCCATTCGTCATGTAAGGTAATTCATCGGGAACAATGTCCAGTATCCTTCATTATTAGGGGCGATGCACCTTAGGGCCGAGCGTCCGTCGTCCGTAGCTCTGGTTTGCATGGAGACCGCTAGGGGCGCTGCGGTGCACAAGGGCGTTTGTTCCCGACGCACGCTCTCTTTCTCTTTTCAGCCATGGCTGATAACGGTTGGTGCACAAGGGCGTTCATTCCCGACGCGCTGTCTTTCTCCCTTCAGCCATGGATGATAACGGTTGCTTCTAATAACGGCGTTCCCGCTATGCATGAAAAGGCGAAAGTGGCGGCTCAACTGCAAGCGGAGTCGAGGGCTCGCAAAGCTGCTGCAGCACGGCGACGCAGACAACAAGCGGACCCGGAGTCTAGGGCGCGGGAAGCTGCAGCGAAACGGCAACGCCGGCAAGCGGACACGGAGCTGAGGGCTCCCGAAGCTCGCGCTTGAACGGAGCATCAGCGCCACCAACCTCAGGTAGAGAACGCTTCCGGCGTTTTGCCGCCGCTTCCCGCGCTCTCGCATGTACGGAGGATTCACGGTTGCCCGAATGATCCCCGGTCCTTGGCCCACTCATCATCATTCCCTTCGTGGATGTATATGCGGTGTTTTTTGCTTTTGTTCTTGCTTCTGTCCATCAGTCATTCTCCTGCTCGATTTTTCTTGTGAACCTTCTCACCCTGGTGACCTGTTGATCTTTCTATCTATCTACCTATCTCTCTGTCTATATATCTATCTGTCTATCTAGCTATCTATATATCTACCTATCTCTCTGTCTATCTATATATTACCTATCTAATTGGCTAGGTCTGTCTGTCAACTTATTTGATGCGCAATTTTCACGCGCAAGCGTAGATGCCCCGCCTGTGAAATCGGCGAGATGCATTTGTCGCTGCGAGGGATGCGAGCGCCGGAGGAGGAAGGCGCCTGGAGGTGGAGAAGAGAATCGCCGCGTTCGCGCCCTTTTCGTTTCTGCTTCAACGCCGTCGTGCTCACTGTGCATGTTCGCGGCGTGTCTTCTTTGCATGTACAGCAATATGCGCTTTCCCAGTGGCACACCAGGGGCGGTATTCTGTAAGAGTCCAATTAGTGTACTGTTCATTTCGGCTGTCGCTGTTTGGCTGCTACTTCACGTGCAGGAAGGAGACTGGCTGGCACCTTCCTGCACATCAAGCAGCAGCCAACCAGCGACAGCCGAAATGGACAGTGCTCTAATTGGACTATTACAGAATACCGCCTGGCAGGAGTTGCACCGTCGAGATCATTGTAGCGTCCGCGTTCACACCCTTTCCGTTTGTGCTTCGACGCCGCGGCGCTCGCTGTTAATGTCCACGGCGTATTAACGCCACTGTGTCAGAAGCGTTGATTCGCGATGCAAAAACGAAACAAAAAAAGTAGAAGAAGAAGGAGGCTGTGTGCGTTTAGTTCGCTATTTGTCTGTGGATTTCTTTTAATAAGGCTCGTCCCAGGCGTGACCACTGCGCTCTTTATTATATCGTTAACAGCGTACTCAGTGTTACTACATGTACCAGCGTGCGTACGCCCTGCCAAGAAAAATATCAAGAACAGAATTCAGAGCAAGCAAAAAGAAAGAATCGCAGAGAAAACAGTCGCGAGACAAAGCATATTTTATTGCTGCTTTCATGTTATATATAAATGCGTGTCTGGTCTACCGCTGTTCACTATTTGCCATTTTTTTTTTATAATCTTGCCCTTACATAGTGAAAACAGCCGAAAACAACTATTCAACTGGAACAGGCACCAGCAAGGTTTGGAAACATTGGTCTATTGAGCGGGCTTTTATTTCTCCTCTCTCGTTGCCCCCCCCCCCCCCCCAAAAAAAAAAAAAACTAAAGCTTTGTCTCGCCGGTTTAATGCCGACGAAGCTTTCTGACTGCGCTTTTGTTTGTGGTGTCTGCAAGTTTGGCTTCTTGCACAGGAACGTTCCTTTAATTTTTTATGACTTTCTACGTGGTAATAAACGACTGTAATGAGAAATTCACTCAGGTGTTTATTTTTTTTCTAAATTGTTTCTCTGCCAAATCCTTTATTTTACCGTAGAAAACTGATAATTGCATCATTTTTGTGTGTTTGACATTGGAAACTCTCACTACTAGTTATGCGTGCCTCCTATTTGGTTATAACAATCTGGGTTTATATTACCAAAAATATCCTAATGGTGTAAGTGTTCGAGAAACATGATGCCTGCCAGTCGTGATGTTACAGATATTATTAGCGAATGTAAGCTAGTCATGTGTACCAAACCGAACTTATGAACAAGAAATTTTGTAAATTCAGCCCCTGTATTTTTCTATATTATTTTCTTTATAACCGCAGGCTAAGCCGGTCCATTCCACAGATCCTGAGGGACACCAGTTTGTTTTTTCTCAGGTTAGTTTCTGTCAAAGACAGTTTCCTATTATAGGAAAATACCAATGTGGAGCTCACCATTACAATCAACAAAACAAGGGCACATTTTTTTTTCTTTAGTTTACCCTATGCCCGAGGCGACGCGCTTCGTCAAATCTCCTCCTTAATAGCAACGCTTGTTTGACGTCTAATTGTTGCAACTGCTGTGAAATTTCAGATTTGAATAAAAATCAACTCGCTCCATTAGTGGCGCTATTGAGTTTTTCGCGTTTTTCGCATGAGCGCCACCGCGTGATCTGACCGCGTCGCTGGTGCAGAGGAACGCACCCATATAGCTTAAAAGGGGTAAACGTTGCCAGTCATAGTATATGCCAATATTTATCTGCTGCTCAGGCGTTCGTCGGAAATTATGCTAGGCAACCACGCAGTTATGGGCCAGGAAACGACAGAAATGTTAATTTCGGGACTTGCACGATAATTAATGAGGCATGTACATGACGCAGTACGGCATCTTTGCTCGTTTACGACACACGCACACACACACACACGTGTGCTTTTGAAAATACGTCATCCTGCCAGTATCCATCCATTTCTTTTAACAGCGGAGCTGCTTAAGCCAGCCGTAATGTGTGCCGCCTGCCACTGCGTTGCTTAGCAACCACCTCGCACAGCGTCGCACGCTATTCTCGGGAGAGAGAAAGGGAAAATGAGAGCGAGAGAGAGTGCGCGCGTCGCGCGCTATTTTCGGGAGAGAGAAACAACCACCTCGCGGAGCGTCGCGCGCTATTTTCGGGAGAGAGAAACAACCACCTCGCGGAGCGTCGCGCGCTATGCTTGGGAGAGAGAAAGAGAAACTGAGAGCGAGAAGAGCAACAAACTATAGCAACACCATGGAGGAAGGAAAAAACTAAGGAGGGGCCCTGAAGTCACGCTTTGTGAAGCCAAATGATGCCGGAAGTCGGCGTTACTCCGCCATCATGTCGGGCCATATTCTCCTCTCTCGCTTACATTCCTCGCCTTCGACACGCAGCCATGCCGGGCTGAGCGCACGTTCGCGCGCCGTAATGATCCGACCAAGGGATCCAATAGCTGCGTATTCCATCGCGATAGGACCTATGGCAAGTCCATCGGCAATTCATGAGAACTAACAGGTATGCTGGTCGTGGCTTTATAGGAATCGTTTTGCTTTATTGAATACGTTTCGGGCAGCCACGCACCGCGGAGATGTGACGAGCCATAGCGCGCCAACGAACTGTCCGGCAGAGGAGAACGTCATTACACGTTTACCGACTGCGGCCTGAGGTATATTGTTCTCACAGTAAGTGAAGCTTCACAGAAACAAAGTGCTGCGGTGCCGAACAGTAAGCGCATATGCGCATAAGCGTGCGGCTAGTGGGTTGACTGGGCCTACGTGTGACCATCAGCCGTTTGATATGCTCACCGGCGTACGTTCTTATGTCGAGTCTTGTTCACTCATGCACCGCATCCACCAAAGTTGACTCCCCTGCGCCCCTCGAGCTCACGAATAAGATTACTGCACTAAGTGGGGTTCGTCCCTTTGTTACTCCCTGCAGCCAGTCCTTTCCCAACCTCCACACGGCTGTTTTACGTGCCACAAACAGCGGACGATGTCATCCGCTGCCAAAGCAGGAACACTGCACAGCTGTAACTGATGTGCAAGGACTTTATCGTACATATCCTGAAGCACAGCGTTTCCAGTCTGTGATGACACATTAGCATGAATCCACCGAAGACGGCACATATATTCCCAGGTCATCCTTCGTCCGTGGCGTGGTAGGTGGTGTACGGCGTTGAATGCGCACTCGTTTCACGCTGTTTACTTCTTCCAGTCCTGCCTGGCCACAACAACAGCTGGGAGAGCACGGTCTAGATAACACAGTGGAATAAAACACGGAGGCTAACGCAATCCTTGCACGCACGACGCCTTTGCCATGGTACGAAACCTACGAAGCAACACGCGCGAACGCACAGAACCATAATAAAGCCGCCATTGTGGCTAAAGAGCATGGCCGCTACAGCCAAAAAAAAAATGTAGTTGATCCCTCTTATATAGGAATCGGTATAGAACACGAAAGTGAAACGTGTCTTCACAGAAGTAGTGTAATGTTTATTGCACATTGATATATAATGTCTATTGGTGTTTTGTGGCTAAAGCGCCCTTAGGCGTTGATGCACCCACGCTGACGCCTGGTGGCACGTCTCCTCCATCACGACTACCAACGTCGATGACCATGAGCAACCGTCGTGCATATGGAAGCTGCACTACGCTGCACACGCTAGCACAACGCGAAAGACGAAGCACGTAACTGACACACTAATACAACGCGCAAGACAAAGCACGTAACTGAATCGTCACCGAGTCAAATCAGCGCGTACAGCGCGTCGTAATTGCAGCCTCCGCGATCAACTTCAGAAACATTTTCAGAGCTAATTGCGGAGGCCACGCTCCGCTGTGCTGAGTACGGTGAACGCCACCTAGGTGGCGTTGGTAGTGCTTCTTGATGCCAGCGTCCCTTCGAATGCTGGCATCGAGGCGTCGTAGTGCTGAGACCACCGAAGCGTTCACTGTCGGTGCGCGTTAGTGTCATAATGCAGTACTTCTCTTTTCTGCTCGTAGGCGGCGGCACCGCCCCGAGCAAGAGCGCGGGTACACGGAGGAGTGTTAGATATATAAGGCGCGTCTGTGTAGCTCTCTGCAAATGCGTTTGTGGCGCAATGGGTTAAACGCTCGGCGATCTATCGTCGCGGACCGAGAGGTCGTGGGTTCGATTTCCAAATTTTGCATGTTTGTGGAACTTTTTCTTCTGGTTTCTTTCTTTGTATTATGTTCTATGACGTATTTCCGTGACGGAAATACGTCAGTGAAGTCTTGGTGGACCCCGGCATAAAACACTTTCGTGTTAAAATATCACGTGACTTCCTCCATACTATTTTCCAAGTGCGCGGAGGGGGTAGGGCCTCTCCTGTTTTTATTGCGATAGCAATTATATGGACACTCCAAAGCAGATTTCTGCCGTCGGCGTCGCCGTCGCCGTGAGGTTCCGTATGACGTCAATGGAGATGAAATAGTCGCCGCGCGCCGCCGAACGCTGTATGTGCGAGTGAAAGGGCGCGAGGGACGCGCGCTTTCACGGGGAATGAACGAACGGCGGAGAACAAACGCGCGTTCTGTGCCGTGCTCCCTTAAGGGCTGCAGAAGTAGGCGTCTCTTTCCTCCTTTACAATCACCGTATATGTAGAGCAAACGCGCCTTCTTCTGACGCACGAAAGGCCGTAGAGGGGAGGGGGAGGGAAGGGAGGCGACGTGTAGCTGCGGCACCAGGTGCCTATTTATATCAGAGGCTCCGGCAACAGTCACCAACGCCGCACGCATTTTGTGCGAACGCGGGCAAAACGCCGACGGCGTCGACAACAGTTCTGCGTGTTGCCGGTGCTGCTGCATGTCCAAATTTATACAGCTGATAAAGCTACTATCATTACTCCGTATAGCTCTCTACAAATTTGCTATCGCAATTGATGCTTCGCCTTTCAGGTAAAACTGCAACAATTTTTTAAATACAAGTGGATGATACCGCTGTGCAGCTACCTGGCCCCACCTATCCTTAATTTCAGGTACACCGAGTTTGTTAAGGGTCCCGTGTCCCAGAAAATCCTGTGTAGGTGTCGGTGTCGGCGGAGTTTACCGTGAGCGAAAATTTCCGTATATATTTAGGTATATGTATATGCCACGCCTTGCTGTATGACATGCAATATATGGGGATTATATTGGCACACCGTTCTATCACTTAAGTTGCGCATACCTTGTCTTACATTCTTCACAAAATTCCTCGGAAGTTTGAGAATGACAGCCCACAAACAAAATGTCATAAAACAAAACACCGACGGCTCATGCCTTTAACGTTAAATCTTCTCAGGCTGAAATATTAAATGTGCGAAACGATAGAAAAACCCTACAGATGATGTAATTTATTTTTTTGCGCCGCTGTGCACAACCTCCGGGGTCGGGCCACGCAAGCGGCCGCGTTTCTACCAGAAAGCTCACCTTCCTACATAGCGTTCGCTGTGAGCGTTTTCCGGCGAATATTTCGGTTACATAAGCTGCAGTTGCCAGGAAGCGTGAGAAGCAGTCAGAGATCTTTGAATGCTATCGCGTTCCACTCTCAAAGGCGCAGCTTAAGCCTCCTCCAAAGTTGTTTGAGGAGACGTTGAAGCAAAAAATGACAGAAGAGAGTGCTGCAAGTTTCCGCCATGTCCCGCCTATGCACCAAGGTGGAAGAATTTACGCTAACGCCCCCCTTCAAAATGTTTCCCGATGGCTGACTGGAATACTGTTTCCCACTTCGGGCCAATCTTATTTTATTGCGATAGCAATTATATGGACACTTAAACCGAATTTCTGCCGTCGGCGTCACCGTCGTTGTTGCCGTCGTCGTCGCCGTCGCCGTCGCCGTGAGGTTCCCTATAGATAAAATCTTCTCCGCGTGCCGTATGCCCGAGCGGAAGCGTGCGGGGACGCGCTCTATCACGGAGAGCGAACGCACTCAATCTCCCACGCGCAAGCAAGGAAGCGGGAAGCCAGCGCCGGAGGGAGCGGGGGGGGGGGGGGGGCGCACTTCCACTCTGCCAACAACCGCGCTCGTCGCTCGCTCGCACCGTCTCTTATCTCCACACGGCTCTGACCTTTATGCGCCGTGCATTCGCCGCTCAGTTTCCGGTGGAGCGATAGACCGCACGTACCTTCGCCGCTGCGGCGTATCGGCTTGCTGCCAGAGTTTTGACGGTCGTTGTCTGCAGTCATTCAGTGTGATCTATTCATGTTTGTTTGTGCGCGCTCACACCACGCTTGTTCATTCAGTTAGTAATAGTCGGGCCACATTTTCCAACGCACGCTACACATGCAATGCTGCCCGGATCGGCAGTGCAGCGCTACAGGTGTGTCCATTCGCACACGCTGCCCACGGGAAGCGCTTCTCATCAACAGCACCGTTTAACACGCGCCTTCTCGTGGTCATCGAGTCTCTCTTCATGTCGGTCTACTTACGCCGCAGCACACCTGCTTACTTAATCAGCTCATGTTTACTACAATTCATATTGCTACCAAAGCCGCTCACCTTACTTCGTATGACATTGCTGTGTTGCTATCGCATTCATTGCTTCGCCCTTAGGGCGAAACTGTGACATTTTTTTCCTTCCTCCATGCGCAGCACCAACGAGGCAACGCGCAGAGGTGCAGCCGACGCCATCCGCTCTTCTCTGTTTCCCCGCATTAGCGCCGAACGCTCGCGGTGTCCGTGACTTCAGCAGGCGCCTCTGGCGGCGGCTCGGCCGAGCTCCCACCAGCTATGCGCTACTCAGCATGCGCCGTGGCGTCATCTCGTAGGTCGTCTGCTGCGCGCCGCCCGTACACTCTGCATAGCTTTCGCCCCACTTCTCTTACGTGTGCTCGGGCTGCACGTGCTTCGCGAGGCGTTCCCCGATGACACAGACCACAAGGAAATGCTTATACACTTCGCATAACTTAGCATCACTTGACATTACTTCGTATAACTTAGCATCACTCCGTATAGCTAGGACCAGCTAGGAACCGATCAGCTCCGCTGTGTCTTTAGCCTTGCGCCACTAGTGCAATCTACCCCGATATTTTCATTGTGGTTTTATTGCGATAGCAATTATATGGACACTCAAAAGCAGATTTCTACCGTCGGCGTCGCCGTCGCCGTCGCCGTGAGGTTCCGTATGACGTCAATGGAGATGAAATCGTCGCCGCGCGCCTAACACTGTATGTGCGAGTGAAAGGGCGCGAGGGACGCGCGCTTTCACGGGGAGTAAACGCACGGCGGAGAACAAACGCGCGTTCTGCTCTGTGCTCCCTTAAGGGCTGCAGAAGTAGGCATCTCTTTCCTCCTCTACAATCACCATATATGTAGAGCAAACGTGCCTTCTTCCGACGCACGAAAGGCCGTGGGGGGGGGGGAGGGGGGGAGGGAAGGGAGGCGACGTTTAGCTGCGGCACCAAGTGCCTATTTATATCAGAGGCTCCGGCAACAGTCACCAACGCCGCACGCATTTTGAGCGAACGCGGGCAAAACGCCGACGGCGTCGACAACAGTTCTGCGTGTTGCCGGTGCTGCTGCATGCCCAAGTTTATACAGCTGATAAAGCTGCTATCATTACTCCGTATAGCTCTCTTCAAGTTTGCTATCGCAATTGATGCTTCACCTTTCAGGTAAAACTGCGACAACTTTTTCTATCGTCGTGCCATCATTGTATTTAATGGCCTTCTCGCATCTTATTTTAATTTCCTGTCACACTTTAAGCAGGGCACGGCGACATATAGAGTTACCGAACTTATACCCCGTGATTGCACGAACTCTGGCTTCCGTGCGCTTCTACACATAGGCACTGCAGATTTATTACAGCACTTAGGAAGCTAAGGCAAAAATACACTCAAAAGATCAAATCACAATAAAATTGACTATTTCTGCCTTAGTTTAGCCTGGCGCAATGCTAACACGACAAGTAGCTTCAGTCATACCGAGCAGTGTCTTGAAGGGTACGCAGCAGAATCATCCGGCAAAAAAAGGAGAAAAAAAAAACAAAACGTAGAAGGAAAGAAAGCTGTGGATGTCAAAACAGAAGGAAACCCATGCATACTTTTGCGTCGCTGTGGATGTCAAAACAGAAGGAAACCCGTGCATACTTCTGCGTCGCCATTTTTCTCCGCCATGCACGGGACTTCGACCTCCATCGAGCCAGCTCTTCATTAAGGGAAACACGGACCACCAACGGGCAAGTTGCAATAAGAAGTTCAGTCTGTTTTCGCAGACGACCAACTTTCGCCGCACTCATTCTAACTGGCTCCCTTTCTCCTCTCTTTCGCTTCTTTTCTTGCCCAATTCACCACACGCAGTATTTTTTTTTTTTGCCTTAACGCGAAGACAACGCGCAGTTCTCTCTCCTCTTCTGAAAGTCTTCTTGCACCGAGCCACATCTGCGCAGGCGCGGTTTCTTCCTACAACATCGTCCGTTTTGCGGCCAATTCGTTACACCCCGTCGGAGCTGTGCAACCCCCTCCCACTTGGTTTTGTTTTTCTTTTCTTTTGTTTCGTTCACGAAACTGGCTTCCAGGTTTACAGTGAGCGCGCAAACGGTTCAGTCGTTTCCCTCAATTGCTCTCGTGAAGCAACTGCCCGCGGGCACTTCTTTGGTCTCCCCATCTCGGCCTGTAGCCACCAGTAAGTCGTTCTGACGGCCGGTTAGACCCATGGAATGAAACCGCTTACAGCCATCATGTCTTTTTGTTCCTTTGCTTCCTACTTTTATTATCTTATTGCAGTTATGTTACGTAGCGGCGTTTAGGGATCTGCGGGTGTACCTTTCATTTACGCAACCGGCACTAAACAGAAGAAAATATTTTAACATAGAAACGCAATATGGTGACTCTAACGTTGTGCCATAATGGCGAAGAGTGTATGTGGTGTGAGGCTCGTCAGAGAAGCCGAGTGGAAGGACACGCTTAAACTCACGACGAAAAAAAAAATGAGAAGGAGAAACCAAAAACTAAATGGCCCGTTGAGAAAAAGAAATGAGTAGAAGTGCCTTTTCCGGCTGTCGACTATCGCGTAACCATAGGGGAAAAACATATAAAGGGATACTACGCCATAAATTAGCCTGCCATGGACTTATCAGTTACAGAAATACGCGCAGTTGCTGTTGCATTCTTCAGAAACGTTTGAGCGCGATGAGCACGGGGTGGTATAAAGATAACACGTCTGGATAGGATAGCTGACGAAAAAAAAAAGTGACCGTGAAAATACGGCCAGAAGCAAGAATATATTTTTTGTTTCAAAGAGCTTGCACTGCTGAATATATGGATACAGAAATGATAGCGTGCAGACACTTCTCATATAAATATTGAAGTGACGCCTTAGAGAATTTATTTACCATGAGCCGATGCATATTATTAAATCTTTGTTCCGTTCGCACCTTTGGAGCTCTTAAAATTTTCTGTCGCGTATAGCGCAGGAAACATTAGTCACAACGCTTGCCTGCTTTGATCTGCCTCGCATAGAAAGTGGCGCATGCCCGATTAATATTTACAACCATAGATTTTCACGTTCTCAAATGCTTGCGAGTTAGCGCCCCGACCTGTTGTATCGATACCCGCTCCTCTTTTTTCCCTGTTGTTGCGTGCCTTCACGCTACAAATTTCAAGAACCTATTAGATTCCACCTTCCGTTTCGCTTATCCGACAAGAAATATGCCTTGTTTAATAGCGACAGAACTTTGGCATGCCGGAAAACGGGAACGTGTACAGTACTCTTTTAGCAACCTGAAGATACAGCGGAATATGAGGGACGCTCTAATGAAGGGCTCCCGATTACTTTCGACTACCGGGGGTTCTTTAACGCGCACATTAATCTCAGCACACGCGCGTGATTGGATTTCGCTATCCTCGAAATGCGCCCTCCGTGGCCGGGATTTGAACCCACGAACTAATGCTCAGCAGCAGCACGTTGTAGCCACGATTACCAATACTAGAATAACCGGTAACGTTAACCTGATAAATTTCGTGTGTTCTTAGCGCAGTCAAAGGGCCCGACTCCGCGAAGACATGGGGAATTCAACGACACCGCTGTCGCTATCACCGTTCGGCCTCCACGGAATGTAGGAAGAGACTTTTCGTCCTACAGTTCTGATTTTCTACCGCGACGAAATGTTTTAGCACAGCGCGCAGGTCTAGTGCCGAAATGGGCTCCTGCGAAGTGCACCTATGTACGCAAACCTTGGTTCCCGGTAGTGGCAGCGCTAGCAGGACGTTATTGTCCTTCGTTGCTCAAATGGTCCCCCAACGTTTTTGCTAGCTTATGGTGTCCGATGCGGGCTGCGCTACGGCGACGCACGCTGGCAAGGCTCCGTCTGCGCATGCGTCGAGACTGGTGCACGTGCACGCACTGCACCTTGCTGCCGCGATAGCCGGTAGGGCATTGCAGCTACGAAGAGATTTAATCGCGTCTCCACGCCGTAGAAGGCAGACCACGAGGACAACCGCTTGTACCGAGCTCCGTTTCTTCTCAATGTTTAGCCAGATCAACCAAAAACTCAATCGGCTGAAGCATATATCTTAAAGCTATCCTGTGTTCTAAACAACAGTTGTCTAATAGAGAAAACAAAGAGAAAATCCAAACAGAAAATCAGCGAACTTCGAGTGATTTCAAAAGATGATCGGTTACTGCAGTCTTGAAGCACGATGCTATGGTGCATATTCCCGGAATATGTCACTGTGACCACGAGGAACTTGCTGCTATGATCGATACGGAATGATACGTACACTGGCTGCGAAATAAGTTGCTGATTTAATGAACGGTGATGGAACACACTGTGGGAATAAACAAAGGCGCCAGATGTTACGCCGAGTTTGAAGGTTATAAAGGTTAAGCGCCGATTTTGTCTGTGAATTCACTGAGTTCGTTTAGCAAGTAAAATTAGAGAGATGCAACAAAGTTAGTATTTAATGAGGCAATGCGCCATCCGAATTGCACGCCACGATGCAAACGTACTTCTTACAGAACTGCAGGTGAACTACTTCTTCGGCAACAGTCTATCCCTGGAGTCGAGACAAATGAATATCAGACAGTGGTCAAGTTTCTCTGCTACTCCATGCGGTTTAAAAAGCTGCAACTGATTTACAACCACCGCAAAGACAATGTCGGCTGCCCCGAGACGCAAGTGAAAAAGACAGTAAAAAAGAAGAAACGCGTTCTACTCAGTTCATCTTACCTCGAGCTGAATTTCAAAAATTTACGAAATGCGATGTACTCTCAAGACGTAAAACATTCCCGGGGAAATGGTCGGGGAATCCCGTTTACGTTCTCGGAAGAGCAGTAAAGTCCGGTACGTTTAAACTCCGGATGGTTTCACCAATCTTGAGCCTAGCCTCGCGTGACCATCAGGCTTCTTTTTTTTTCTTTTTTTCACCCTGTCGTAATCCTTAGAGAGAACTGCGACACTGGATGAACCATGCGAGTGCAATGTATACAAGATCTGGCGACGAAAGCAGTTATCATGGCTCCCTGATTCGTCGCTGTCCCGTTGCGCTTAACGGCTGCTTCTCGTAAGCAAGTCCTGTTTTGTCTTCCTTATTATTCTTTTTTATTTCTTTATCTTACATCGAACGAGCATTCTGAAGCGCACGTACTATGCCCATTACACCCGGCAAAACAGGCTTTAGCAAATGCAAAACGAAAGGAACAAGACTTGAATATAGCGGTAGATTGGAATAGTGAGCAGTGCAAGTGTTTGTTTCCCAATGATGCGATTAAAAGGACCACCGTTTGCCTGGCAATCTACTGTGCCCGGCATTATGAAACCTTATCTTTTCCTCTCGCTAATGCAATGCGTGCACCTTTATTCTTCTCCTAACTGTGCATTGTTTCAACTTTACATTCCTGTCCTCCTTTCCCCTCGTTTGATTGTTCCATGCGCCGTCCATTTTATTTATTACAGCGCGGGAACGGATGCACGTGGCATATCCCCCATAGCAGTGATATCCTTGTTTATCCACTTGTCTCATTCGTTACCAGATTCATGTTTCCCTTAATCTTGTCGTTTGTTTTGTTTTTCGCTGTCACCCCCCCCCCCTTTTTTTTTTCGCTTTTTCCAGCTTATTCGGATTCTCGCGAAATAAAAGTGGAGCACTGTAGCGTGCAGCGGTATGAGGTAGTTTGAGAACAGCCCGCCGACGAAAAACAGTCCAATTCCACGAAAAGCCTGCTTTTCTTACAGGAGGAGTTCAACGACCGGAATGAGCAGGAAAGACAGGAGAAGAAGAAAGCCAGAGGCGTATGAATAAAAGTAAATATAAAGAATCCCGCAACACCCCCGCACGTGCTTGACAAAATCGTGGAGCAAATACTGCGTTACGCCAGTGGTATTCTCTGTTTCATTCCTTCTCTGTTTTGTTTTGCTGGCCACTTTGTAAACCCTCGGTGGCAGATTGAACATACACGCACAAAAAAAAGAAACAATAAAAAAGAATGTAGGTAGATATTTCGTATAGAGGGAGGCGTGTTCCCTATCGGGTGCCGCCGTCTAGCGTCTTCTCGCCGAAAGAGAGAGAGAGAGAGCCGCGCGAGAAAAAGCGCTTTATGGCAGGCGTAAACGCGTTGAGGCGAGTTGCGAGTGTCCTCTCGTGCGTGCCGAGCGTCCAAGCCATCGTAGGCGCACGGACTCGGTCCATAAGGCACTGCTGGCCCCCTCAGGGCCCCCACGCTGCCTCCTCTGAGGCACATCACTGTCCGTCTGAGATGGACACTGCAAGAACGGCGTCCAGGAAGGTCACACATTGTGTCATGAAGATTTCAGTGACAGCCCACAAAGCCGTGTGGAGGGCAAGGCAAAAATAGTTGCTTTGTTTGTTGCGTGTTTCCATTCTCGAAAAGGCCGAGAGAGTTGCTTCACTTTGTCCTTTTCGTTGCACCTGCGTCTTTTTGTTCCGTTTAGTTTTTATTTCTCAGGCGCTTAAATACACATAGCTACGTCCACCCCGTCCACAGCCCCTTGATAAATGCTGCAGTGACTGTCTCGACTTGGTGGCTGGCCAATTTGTGGTGGTGATTTCATTTGTAGACTTTATCGGTGATTCCATTATGTCTACCAAAGAAGTCCCACTCCATTTACGACCATCTCGGTGAAAAATCCCCTTACCTTCCCCACGTGTAGGGTAACAAACTGGACAAAGTCTAGTTAACCTCCCTGATTTTCCTTTCTGCTTTTCCCTCTTTCTCTCACTGGCTCTTTCTCTATTGACGAAAAACGTGCGCCGACTCTTTCTCTCCAGTTATTTAGTTTGCAGAGGAAAAGCGCAAAGCGCTTACGTGAACTAAAGGCGAGGAGGGGCGCCGGTCAAGTGTTTATTGGCCAAGCGGTTCCGTCGGAGTTTGTACTGGCGTTATTTCTCTGTTGCTGGACGTGATCAGTCCACTGATGCATCGTGAAACTTGTCGTAAATCGTTTGATAAGATTCATAGGTGCGCTCAGAGATTACCATTGACAAATATACGCCTGGCTGATGCGTTGTCGGTAGTTCCACAGCGATGACGCGCGAGAAACTCACGCGTCTATTATTGTCGCGGCTATATAAATCAGTCAACGCGACGTGAATATATCGCCGCATAAGCAACATGAATCAAGGAGTAATGTGAACATGTCACTATACTAACAACTGTGCGTTTTTTACAATAGAACCGCAGTACACTGTAAAATAATCTAAACCCTTAAAAGTGAATAAGGGTGTACTTCGGTCTATAACTAAGAGCAATGCACGGGCTCGAGCTTACCCGAAAGCTTGGGCAATTCAGGGTAGGGCAGTTTTTTCACGGGCTCGGGCCGGGCTCGGGTATTTTGACGCGGGCCCGGGCCGGGCTTAGACTTTCTGGTGGTGTGCTTGTAACGTGCAGCGAGTTATCCTCGCGCGTCTCGACTCTGAAAAACCTCCGGCGCAGCTGCAAGCTAGCAGTTACTCCTGTGTACTTCCCTTTTCTTCTCCCGTCGTATTGTGAGCTGTTTGAACAGATTGTAAAAGTCCAGAAAGACAGGAGTCTCCTCAAACCAAAGGATGCCATTGTATTCCTTACCTAAATCAATGTAATTAATGCTTTCAGCGCGGTGCAAGCGCGTTCGCGACTTGCTGATTCTTCAAAGGAGAATTGGTAAAACGATGACTGGTAAGATCAGATAATTCGTCACGCGGCTGATATATACCACTGCTTCCATCCATGCTTGCACCCATGTTTTCAACCAGCCGCTTGGCAGCAGCGCATTACGCTGCACCATGGAGGAACGAGAAGCTTTCTTTCTCCATTTACTCCATCCATGCACTGCGCTCACGACCGGTCGTGGCTGCGCTTCGGCTATAGTGTACTAGAATACAGTTGAGTAGGACGAGCGGCTGGGGCGGCGCATGCTTTGCGTGAGACGCCCGACGTGGAAAAATACTGTGGTGGCGCTGCGGTAGAAGTGGATTGGGCCGCATCAAGGTCGCGCCGTTGGAAACTACTGTTGATACTGCTCGGCAGGGTCATTTGTACTACTTCGCGCGCTGGTATTTGCGTTCAGACCGCTCAAATGATGTTCATAATTGCATGTGACATGTATTTATGCCTTAAGAATAAATACCTTTCATTATCTTCTTTATTTTATTTTTTAATGCCGCTCGTGATTTTTTTTCGGTCTCGGGCCGTGTTCGGGCCGGTTTCGAGCCGGGCTCGGGCCGGTTTCGAGCCGGGCTCGGGCCGGTTTCGAGCCGGGCTCGGGCCGGGCTCGGGCCTAAGGTAAAGGGGTGGCGGGCCGGGCCGGGCGGGTAACGTAGATTATTTCCGGGCCCGGGCCGAGCCCGGGTCTCGCCATAAAACTTTTGGTCGGGCTCCGGCGGGCAGCCCAACGTTAAAACGGGCCCGCGCCTGGCCCGGGCTGACAAAATCGGCCCTTGCAGTGCTCTATATACTACAACTTACACCGTTACACCGTTTTTGAGTCTAAAGGAATGAATTATAGACCGATTTATACGTTTATTCATTTTAAGGGTGTACATTATTTTACGGTGTACTTCCTCGCCCGCATTTTGGTTCATCGCGATTGTGAAATTACCGAAATACGAACGAAATGCAGTCAGACATCGTGTCGCAGTCGGTGCATATACGTAGTATGTCTGGTTTTCTGAGTCCTAAGAACTGCTAAAATAACCATCCAGCAGCTGCGAATCGTCAAAACCGGTATATATATATATATATATATATATATATATATATATATATATATATGCGCCATCACTACCCCAATTATCGTTATCATCAGACTTTATTGTTCACTGCAGAATGAAGACCTCCTTCAAGATATCTACAAAAAACGCCACCCACGTCAGCGCATATTTCAAAAGAAACATGCACGCAACAATCCCGCTGGTCGCGATCTCAACAGCGCAATCAAGGCTTCATTCCAGCGGGGATTCGAGATAGGCTTCACGGAAGCGCCTTACAGAGCGCGAAGCGGTGAGAAAGCAGCAGCGAAAGCGAAAACGCAGGCGGACCAACCAGAGTAACTGGGCCTCGCTTAAAGGCACCGCAAGGATCTCCGCTTTCCTCGACGTCGCTTCTCTTCGCTCAACAAATTTAAGCCGCCGGCCGTATGCGGAGCGTCGCACGCGAATGGAAAGCGATGACATATTTCAGTATATTAAGCGTTTACAAAAAAAGAAGAGAGAAAAAAAGCAGGGAGAGGAAATGCGGGAAACAGCCTAGGAAAAAGAATTCGATAACCGAGGAAGGAAAACCAGGGGAAAGAGGAATGGAAGAATAAATATGCCAGAACATATTCTTTTTTTTTTTCTGAAAAATTCTCTCTTCCGCTTTGGAGGCTCCCACACATTTTTAGGGCCTTAACGCGAGTGGGGGAAAACTAATCCCGCGAGCAAACGACGTCCGACGCGCACAAAATGGCAAATAAGGTATCATAATCGAGTAAGAGGAGAACACAGAGGCTGGACAGAGAATGGCGCTGGGCCTCGTTCTTTTGTTTCCGGCCCTTTTATTTTTCTCTATAGATCTTACTGTATAATACATGCGTACGCTTGTGCGTGTCTGTCCAATTCTTTGTTTCTTATAAAAGAAAAACAAGGAAATAAATAAAGGAAGGAAGACGAGCAAATTCCGTTAGACAAAGATGCCCTCACAAAGCGAGACTGGCTGACGCGTTGTCTCGCCTCTACTACGCGCCTTGCTGCGCTCTGAAGGGCCCATATCGGTGCATCCCATTATATTCCGCTCTACGGGTGAAACTCACTCTTCGCTTCTTGAAACAGAGGGGGGCGATAAAGAAAAGTAGAATTACTGCAACATCATTTTTGGTTCCTTCCCCGAAAAACCGTTTAGCTCCTATTTCAGTTCGAACGAGCTGTAACCCGCCGTGGTTGCTCAGTGGCTATGGTGTTGGGCTGCTGAGCACGAAGGCGCGGGATCGATAATCCCGGCCACGGCGGCCGCATTTCGATGGGGGCGAAATGCGAAAACACCCGTGTACTTAGATTTGGGTGCACGTTAAAGAACCCCAGGTGGTCTGAATTTCCGGAGTCATCCACTACGGCGTGCCTCATAATCAGATTGTGGTTTTGGCACGTAAAACTCCATAATTTAATAATTTTTTTTCGAACGAGCTGCCTGTGTTTACCGTTCTGGTTCTTTTTGTCATGTTGTTATTTAACCCCCTACTTTTACAATTCTTCGTGGGATACTTCTTCAGTATTTTGTAAAGGAGTTATTGCGCTTGCAACTTGCACTTGCAACTGCCCAAAAAAGTCCCTTGCACTGGCCATGGTAGCGCGGTGGATACTGGCGCGATTTTCGACATTCCGAGTGCTTTGTGCCTTGGATAACGCCACTGTGAAACAGTACTGTAGGCTAGCAGGACGACTCGGAACATTTCTGAACTCGCGCTTTCGCGAGGGCTTAGCTAAACTTTGACGATTCTGCCGACACCGGCAGGAACCCTTGCGAAAACTTTCGACTTGCTCCTAAAGTTCCTGTTCGACCGAGCGAAAGCGAAACTATAGTTAATGACAAGGCAACAAGTATACCGCTCCTGCCGTAGCCTATGACGCCCCTGTACAGGAAAGTAAGAGCTAACAAAAGTTTCTATAGCATTTTGAGTAGCGTGCAGGTTTTGGTTTACTTGATTGAGTGGAACTTAAGAACATATATATATATATATATATATATATATATATATATATATATATATATATATATATATATATATATATGCTTAAACAAAGCGAGCGTCGTTTCGTCGACGTTGTTGAGGTCGTCATGTCAGCTATTTCTATTTTGGGTGGCACTTAAGACACTTTGTGATTGCTTGTGCTCCAGATTTTTTTTCTTTCACGTTGCACACAGCAAGTTGGATGACGCACACAAAGCCGCACGGAAGCGGAGGAGAAAACAACGAAGCCCGAGAAGTCGATAATCAGCTCGGCAGGAGGCGAACGGTTCGCATGGCGAGGGATTGAGAGAGGGACAGGTCACCTTTGTCTCAGATTGCTTCGATCCTAGGTAATAGTTTCGGGGGGACGGTGTTGATCCCCTAATTCACCTGCCTTCCCGGGACCATCCGGGTTAATCCCTTGTCGCAAGCTCGGGTCTCAGGCCCATGTTCCCACGAAGCTTGTGTTGATCATGGATGCACTCTTACTTCCGAGCTTTTGTTCACAAAATGAAACAATGGCTGCGTGCAGCTGAAAGGCGGTAGATGCTGAGTGGCAGCCTGCTATAGTGATAGCAACAAATAAACCAATAAACGTGTTTTTTTTTTCGTTTCTTTCTTTTTCTTACGGACTTTATATAGGGGTGTATAGGTAAGAGCAATTTCTTTGTTTCTCAGACAAAAAGAAAATAAAGAAACTTCTTATATATTAATAGATGTGCTTTCTTATAACTTTGAAAACCTTGTTGCGCTTCTTCCGCAGAACTGGTCTCAGAGACAGATTTTAAGCAATGTCGTATTCTCCTTTTTTTGTGTGCTCTTCTTTACGCTTTTTTTACATCTCTTTTCTATTATCTTTTATTCCCCTTGCTCTCTTTCCCCAGCACAGGGTAGCCAGCCGCTCTGAGAAGTGGCTAGCCACCCTGTCTTTCCGTCTATTCCGCCTTCCTTCCTTTCTTCTTACTGATCGATCAGAAAGGCTGCCATTAACATTCGAAAGAGCAAGCTGCCAGTCAAGCTTTGCCAGTCACCTTTTTTTTTTAAGGAACTAAAAGTACTCAGCGAAACCTTTGATCGCAGTAGCTGCTGCTTTATCTTGCGAGCTCTTCTTTCGTCATCGCAGAACGTTTCTGGAACAGAGGCGTAGGAGACCCTGTTCCAGACACGTTTAGTTTGCATGTTGTGTAAAAAAAAGCTCGCCAACGTGATTAGAGAGACAGAAAATAAGCGATGAAAGGCACAGAGCTTAACCAGACTAGCTGGTTAAGTTGGGTGATTAAGAAAGATGAAAAGCACAGCAGTGCAAACAAAGGTGGAAAATCTAGATGAATGCGATCAGATACGCACCAAACCTAACCCAACTATTTGAGTTCGGGGTAGTAAGCGTGGGACGTCAGTCTTTTTTTTTTTTTTCAATTTTCGGTCGACAAGAGTTAGTCACACATCGTGGTCAGCGCGCGTCTCGCCTACCGTGAATCGCAAGGTAACAGTCACGTAGTGAAGCTGGAAGCTGAGCTTTTGATGCCCGAAGCGTGCGGTGAAATTTCCGCTGGAACAACCTCAGGATGGTGGTCGACAATAATGCGATTAGCATTGAAGCAATGCAGCGGCACACCATATTGCCACCGTAAAGACGCTTCACACGTGAGGCCTGCATAGAAAGCCAAGCTCCTCTCTCGCGCTTCCATCTGGACATGCTGCGTCATCTTACGGCGCCGAGGCGAAGACCACGCGTGGCGCGGACATGAACGTATATGGCGTGGGTTCCATTCTGTCCAGCACCGAACAAAACTTTTAATTATTTTTAAGCAGCGGCCCATACCCATGCAGTGGCACAAACCCTTTGTTCCCAGGTTGTCGTCAAATGGTTTTACTGATAAGCGGCACGTACCCTGCATCATAAACCCAGTGCCGCAGTGTTGGTCCGACGGTTGGTTTGGAAACCCGTTCGCTCAGCACAGAAGCCCTATGCTGTACCCGTTGGACCATGGACTACCCAGTGACCCAATTAAGTTAGCGCTAAAACGGTTAGATAGATAGATAGATAGATAGATAGATAGATAGATAGATAGATAGATAGATAGATAGATAGATAGATAGATAGATAGATAGATAGATAGATAGATAGATAGATAGATAGATAGATAGATAGATAGATAGATAGATAGATAGATAGATAGATAGATAGATAGATAGATAGATAGATAGATAGATAGATAGATAGATAGATAGATAGATAGATAGATAGATAGATAGATAGATAGATAGATAGATAGATAGCGGACACATTACGTGTGCGGGGTCTCTTATTGAGAAAACGCTGTGCTTCATTTACTGTGTTACTTTATTAATTTTTCATTTGCACCAACCACAGTCTTGCTAACCCTACCCAAGGCACGCTCGCCATGAGCTGGCGTAAGAACTGCACAGCAGAACTGCAAGGTAGTTTAAATGCAAGCAGTGTGTTGCGGTGAAGCACAGTTGCACTAAGTGTTTAGGTAATTTAGGGAGTAGGCGAGCGGGGATGGGGGTGCGATGACTGGCACAGGGGCCTGTTAGCTCATTCAAAGAAATACTAAACTCGAACACGCAAACACGATGTCGTGTTGCGCTGGTGCGTCGATCTTCAAGATTTTTTCTCAGTTTGTTGAGCAAAGATGAACAAGTCATTAAAGAAAGAAATCTCAATGGAAGGACGAACATGCTACGTCGCAGTTTTATGTAATACCTTTTTGTCACTTTGCAAGACGTAGAAAATAGCAACGCCAGAGCTATTCATCTTCACAACGCGAGACCGACAGCTCGATGCGAGTCTAAATGGCAGTGACTTAAGCGACTGTCAGTCAGAGACGACAGCGACAAAACGCACCCGCACTTTCACAAATGGCTCAAGTATCACCGGCAATCGCACTCAGCATAGCGGCCGTGCTGGCACGCCATGCCCTCGCTCCAACCAACGTGCACTAATGCATGGCAGTTAGCGGCGAGCAGCGCTAAAAGGGCAGTCACGCCCCTACCTCGAAGTACAGCATACAACAGCTCTCGGAGCCTGATCGGTCCTAGCTTGCCCCTGGGTGCGCGCGCGCACAACGGCCGCGATTCTCTGACAGTTGAAAACACGGCGAGAAAAAGGATGAGGAGGACGAAGAGGAGGAGGGGTGTGAGGATCGCGTACGAGCGTAGAGCCTGCGGCCAAAGAGTCCGAGTCGCGACTCTCTGGCGGGGCAGGATGCACACATCAGCGGAATTAATGGGGCGGACGACAACGGCGAAGAGGGCCCGAGAACAGACAGAAGGAGCGAGGGGAGCAACAGGAGGAGGAAAGATAGCAGTGGGCGCCGCTGCAAGCATCGGAATCGGCAGAAGAGAAACGGACCGCTCGCCGTGGGAGTGGCTAACGGCTCTTGATGTCCTGACGGCTGGTTTATACAGGCTGCGCGAAGCTTCGCTGCCGCAAGCAGATATCGATACAGCAGGGTCCCGCGAGCCGGCCACGCTGTCGACTATGCGTATTAGATCAGCCGGGGCGCTAATTTGGTTAGTATCGTGTTCCGAGAGCTAGCAGCGCCTCGGGCCATGGTGTTCGACGGGTCCCTGCTCCGCAATGCCGTCACAACGTAGCGGCTCACACACGCAGGAAGTTAAGGCCATCGATCATCTTTCAGCTGCTTTAGCTCAAAAGAGGCAATATATTCAAGAATCAAAACAACAAGTGGTCTCAGTTTTATGACTCAAGCAAAAGAGTGCATAAACAATGAGAGTAAAGGCACGATTTTCTATAGTAACACAGATTATTCAACAATTGCCTGGCAATCGGCCGAGCTACAGCCCTAATTCTGTAACGTGCATTGGCCACGCCATTTTATAATTCTGCACTATTCCACTGAAGAAACGTCGAGCCTGTACCATCATGATTATGATCATCATAATCATCATTGACAGGGTATTTGTATGTCCACTGCGGGACGAAGGCTCCTCCCTGAGATATCCAATTACCCCTGTCTTGCGCTAGATGATTCCAACTGGCACCTGAAAATTTCCTAACTTTGTCATCCCACCCAGTTTTCTGCCGTCCTCGGGTGCGCTTCCTTTCCCTTGGCACCCATGCTGTAACTGTACTGGTGCACCGGATATCTACCCTGCGTATTACACGGTCGATACCCAGGTCCATTTCTTTCTCTTAATGTCAACTAGAATATCTTCTATCCCAGTTTGCTCTCTGATCCACATCGCTCTCTTCCCGTCTCTTAATGTTACGCATAACATTTCTCGTTCAATCGCTCTTTGTGCGATCATTAGCTTGTTCTTGAACTTCTTTGTTGACCTGCAAGATTAACCTTCAAGTTTTTGCCCTATGTGTTAGTAATGGTGGAATGCAATGAGTGTACACTTCTCTTTTCCAGGACTCCGGTTAGCTCCCCAACATGATTTGTTATGAGCTGCCGCCCATTTCTGTTCTTATGTTTGTTTCCTTCTCCTGATCAGGGTCGCTTGTGAGTAACTGACCTAGATAAACGTGCTCCTGCAGGGGTTCTAGAGGTTGACTGCCTATCATAAATTATTGTTTTCTTGCCAGGCTATTGAACACTGCATTTGTCTTCTGCATGATAATTTTGAACCTCACTCTTACACTTTATCGGTTAAGGTCATCAATCATTTGTTGTAATTCGTCCCCAGCGGTGCTGAGCAGGACAATGACATCTGCAAGCCGAAGGTTGCTGGGATATTCGCCGTTGATACTCACTTATCCTCACTATCAAAATTTGACCACAAGCGCCTGATTAGGAAGTAGACGTAATGCTGAAGTGACCGCTGATTGCATGGTCAGTTTGCGTTTTTCTGTCTTGTTTGAAACCATGTCTGTGCATTGAGAAAGGTGTCCGAGCTAGTGCAGTAAGCACAAACTAATTGAAACGTATTTCCGGGCTTTTTTGAGGGTGGCTCCCTCTCGTGGTTCAAATGACGCATATACCACAGCGCAATCGCGGTTAATATGCTTTTTGTGAGGTCTCCATTTCTCAGAAAGACTGAAAGGTCAGCCTGGACGACATATCTCTGACTTCGTTCCTATTTGATGATGAGGCAAAAAAAGAAGAAAAAGAAATAACTGAAGCCCTTTCCACCTGAAAAAAAATGAAATCAAGAATCAGGTTATAGTCCGTGCTTTACGTCTTTGCCGACCAGACCAGCAGTGCTGCAGTCTAATTTATGAGTCTTTTTTTCTTCCTTAGTGGCGAGATCCTGCGAGATCAGTGGGACGTCGCGAGAACCTGCCTGAACCAGCCTACGTCACCTGTAGCCACTTAGCGCGTCACTCAAAACTGAGCTTTTACTGTCGCCTTCCGACAAGTCCCCAAAAAGGTCATGACGCACCTAACATTGCTTTCTGAGGAACGAATTTACGCGCAGTGAAGTCAAGCGCATATATTTAAACAGTTTGAGATCTTTTCCTGAAGCACTGCACCGTAACGGAAGAAAACATGTAACATTAGAACCACGAGGCGACAACGTGCGGTGCATTTGCGCCTTACGAATAATTCCATTTACTTCCGATCTCCCTGAAATTGTTCTCGTACTAAATAAATATTTGTGGCATGCCCAGAAATAGAATAGGTCACCTCTGACTTGAAGCAAAATAAAACTTTGGCAGTCGTGCAAACTTGTTTCATAATCAATCTACCCCCCCCCCCTCCCCCCTTCTTATTTGGCCCGGTGAAAAACATTCTGAGCTCTCGTTTTGCAAATCAGCGCGCTCTAAGAACTTAGAGCACGCCTACTATGCTTAAGGTGTTATCTCGTGTCATTCCTATTATTCTGAGCTTTCGCAGAACTGTTTACATCTCAGACGCGTCTGTGTCTACTATACGATGTAATTGGCTCGGTTTTCCAGCATCTGTGCTGCTATTACGCAACGACTTACTGCTGAAAAATTGCCAACGCCCAAAATGGAGTCAGACGGTATATAGCGCAAGCGAGCTTTCATAAGGGGCATATGTGCCTACTGCTGTACTTCTGACGCCTTCTTGGTTGTCCAGTGCTACGTCAAAACATCAAAGAAATAACCCTCGTATGACACCGAGAACGAGAGCGTGAAGCATTTCCTTCGTTTCATCTTGTTGGCTCTTCTTATTCTTTCACCTTGTTGTTGATGCTTGTATAACATGACTCATTGTTTTGTGTAGAAATTAACTATTTAGGAAAGGCAGCGGCTGGATCTCTTCAGCGTGAAATTCGTGGAAGGAGACGTCAACGCGAAGGTTGTCTACGGTCGCTGCAAACGTAGCCCCTCTGCAGTCCGCTGTAATACGCCCAAAAACAAAAAGTTGCAGAACCCTGGCACACATCACATAGGTGATTATTTTTCAAAGCTCGGTTAGAAATACGAATCACACATCTACATAACTTCATTTTATAAAGTTCGACGGAACACTGCGTCAGTTACATCACCGCAGAAGTGCACATGGTGCGCGCCAGGACGAATATATTGGTGACGAAATTCGCGAATTAGGAAAGGCTGCTATACCTACCGGGTTTCGAACGTACAAGCTACAAAGCCGTCAGAAACGTGAGTCAGTAGCACCTGCGCCTACAGTGAAAGAAAAAAAAAGAAAAAAGGAGGGAGTTGCACCTGCTCTGCTCATCGGCAGGAAAAACTAGGCGGAATAAATCTTTTCGCTAATTACGCAAGCCTATAAAGACACGAACAGGAAGCTAAAGAGGCACAGAAGACAAACTGCTGACCTGCCTACGTGTCTCGTTAGACGGGGAAAAAAAGAAAGCAAAATCATGGTGTCAGCCTCGCCATAAAAATCGAAGTAATTAGTCAAGCGCCATGCTAACGCCATCTATTCTTGCACCAGCCCTGCTCCGCCATCCCTCGTTCTCGCGAGGTCATTCGCAGGGCTACAACCCCACCCCGTGCAGAAACAAGAGGAAGCCCCGTAGAAAAAAAGCTGGCTCTGACACAAAATTTGTGTCAACGAAATAATTTATGTCCAGCTTCCATTTGAGCCCGACGCGCGGCGTCAATAGCACAGCGGCTACATTTCCAAGCTCTCTTTATCCCCCTCCTCGCCTTCGATATTAAAGTTCGATTCTTCCAGCCTCTGCACTGTCTTCCTTTTTTTTCTTTTCTTTTATTATTATTCTGTATTTCTTATGTGCAGAGAAGCAAACCGTCGAACGAGCTCGCATTTTTGCTTCGCGACTTGTGCGCCGCTCCCGAGGAAACGGAGAAGGAGGAGGGATCGAATCTCGCTTCCAACGCGGAGTCTTTTCGGGACGTCGTCTCTTTACTGCAGTCGAGTTGTTCTTATTTGTTTCTTCTCTCTCTCACTCTCATACCCAGTTCTTCTTCTTGTCTCGTCCCAGCAGCGTTCGGTGTTCGCATCGAACGCAGCGGCTCTTTATGGGTTTTCATTGGGCGCTGCTGTTTGCGCTTCTGCAACGTGGGATTGCGTCGTCAAGAATCCATTTAAGATATCCGGCGAAGGTCGGGTACGTGGTGACGGGAAAAGGAGGGGGGTATGGAGGAGATGGCGAGCTCTGCGTGCTCGGGCGTCGGGGCAATGAGGCGGAAAAATAATTTGCGACGAAGAGTAAATGACAGCGTCCGCCTTCCCGAGGAGCGCTGAGCGCATTTCGAAGCCGGAAATCTGCGCCTTGCAAAAGAGCAGTAACGAGGCAGAGGCTCTCCCCACCCACTATGCCCCACTCATCCCACCTCCCGCCTTCACCGCTATGGTGGGATCATAGCTGAACGTCTTTGGAGAAGCGATGGACGAGCCTGGGGATGGCTTCCCATGCTGCTGTTAAGTCTTAATAGGGATGTAAGCGAATGAAAGTTTGAAACGAGCGGGAAGCGTTTTGAAGCAAGTAGCATTTTGTCTTCGTCATTTTGTCTTTCTCTTCGATCTCTCTCTGTCGCTCTCTCTCTCTCTCTGTAACATAGTTTTAAGCAGTGCGTGATCTGCGTGTAAAACTTGAAAAAAAAAAGTTATAACTGAGACGTCGCAGGGGTAATAATATTTACGAAGAGACGCAAGGAAAATGGATGATGGTGAAGAACGTAATGGCGCGTAGAAATGTTTCGCGACTCATTTTGCAGGCGAACAAAAGATGGATATTGGGAAAAATAGAAGCTCCTGGTCAGAAACAACGCCTTCTCCCTAAATATTTTTTTTTCTTTCGTGAGCACTGATAGCTTGATTAACTTTCTTAAGGCGTCTTTATGCGCATAATCGGGCCAAATACATTCTAATGAACGCGTCCTCTCCGAAATTCATTCATCAAACGTATTAAAACTGACTGCGTTTTTGCGGGATTTTTAAACAATCAGGTTCGACCGATACGACGCTTTCCCATCTCTGATTTTCTTATTGCCGCACCACTCGCCTCTCAGCTACTGTTGAAACAAGGCATTAAATAAAACTCGTCAGTGACCCATTCAGAAGCTATTATAATGCACATTAAATATGTCTTTGCAAAATGATGATTTTATATTGTGCATATCCTCGTTTTTAAGTGTAATATTGTCAGGTCTTCCGTACAAGATGTCGAACTCAAGGACAGCAGCAATATAATGTGAGCGGCATTGCTTTCTCTTATGCCCTTTGCATATTACTAGGAACACTAGTGGAACATAAAATGTATGGATATCATTGCGACGTCGATTTCTTTGAGAGCCCGCACTGGCCGGATAGTTCCGAATAGACGGAAACATTGGCAGCAGGAAAGCAAAGAACAAACGTGCTCTCAATCAAAACGAGGAAACGCAGTTGAACAGCTATTTGGAAAAACCTTTCAGTGCTTCTGAGGCACATCCTGGTTATACGCCGCGTCGCCCGAGAAAAAAGACTGTCACCGACTCGATCTAGACATAGTGCCTGGAAACTACAGCGATGCATTCAGGAACACGCACACAGTGGAAGATCCTGTTTTGGAATGCTGACAACAAGGGATGTGGATATTCAGAAGCTAGAGGAAGCAACATTACCTAGGAATCGAAGTGGGGAAGAAAAGGGATCCACCAGAAAAAGGTCGTATACAATTTCTTCCGGAGAATACAATACGTACACCAAGAGGCGACAACAAAAGGTACGGGGCACTCAGACTGGGCTAAAGATAAAGGACGCATAGCTGACGTCGCGGGCACTCTTGTTTTACATAGCCACCCCTCAACAAAAGTATACTGAAAACATTTTGTTCCATGCATTATTCATTGAGCTTTTCTCTTGGCTTGCCGCAATCACCGGCGCGAAGCAACTGCGTCGGCTTGCGGGAGTGCGACTTTGCATTGCCTTGCTGCCTATACGCGGAGTGATGGAAGCCCGCATCGCATTGAATCGTGGGCAACTCTTCGGTCCCTATTGAGCCTTGTGCACGGGTGAACACTTCCAGGGGCAAGTGAGTAGTAAGTTTTCTTTGTCGGTTCGTTTTCAGAGCTATCCGCCCAGCTTCTGTTACTATGGACGCCGCTGTGAAGGCACACGTAATACAGTGCGCGCATGCTTGCACGTGAGCGATGTTGCCAGGTCGTGAACCTTGGCTCAGTGGCATCGAGAGCGAAGGGTCCTAGCTTTTCACATTCGGGAGACGCTTGTAGCCGGGGCGTTTTGAAGGCGGAAGATCCTACGCTCTCTTATCTTCGAACAGGACATACAGTGTGCAGCTTGATTGATGATTGTTGCCGTTCAATTGCGGTGGCTCTTCGTACTATTTCAGTCAGCAAGAACATGTGGTGTCAAAGGTTGTGATGATGGTGAGCATAAAACTTACAGCAGCACATTATTGTAGGCACCTCTGACCATCTGAATGTTATTCGGCTGTACTCCTTTGTTTCGTAACGCCCGCGTCTGAAATTTAGCTGCACATTAACGAAGATGAGGTGACTGAGATCCGTTTGAAGTCTTCCATAACTCTAATCGCAAAAGGGGAGCGACAATCTTGTGAAAACTTTGAAACATAATCGATAACTGTCGTTATATTGCATTTATTGTCTCTTATTTTTTGGGCCTCCCATCAGGATGACGTTTCTCTGTTTGTTCCTTTTTGTAGTGACAACGAAAAACTTCGTCTGCTGATGCGATAGAGACAGCTCTGTTTAAATTATGGGGTTTTACGTGCCAAAACCCCGATATGATTATGAGGCACGCCGTAGTGGGGGACTCCGGAATAGTTTGGACCATTCACCTGGGGTTCTTTAACGTGCACCTAAATATAAGTACATAGGCGTTTTCGCATTGCGCCCCCATCGAAATGCGGCCGCCGTGGCCGGGATTTGATCTCGCTACCTCGTGCTTAGCAGCCCAACACCATAGCAACCAAGCAACCACGGCGGGTTCACCGCTATGTTTGGTTCGTTGGTGTTCCGTCGTATATGTCTCATTTTTTGTTACCCTGTTTTAGTGTTTGCTACCCGTTTCATCATGTCTCCTGCGGAATTGTCTATGTCCGCCATTTAAGGCCTCATTAACATGAATTATGAAGCTGTAGAAGGTAAGGAGAGATAACTAAGTCAGAGGTTTGCGTATATAGATGAGGTAAGAAGCGCGGAAACACTGATAAGGAAAGAAAACTGGTAGAATATGCGCGATAACGAAGCAGAGAGCATCTGTAAAGCGTAATGCAATAACGTGAACACAGATCATTTCCATTCAGGAGGAGCCATCTATAGTATGGACGAAACATTACACGGCTTAGCGTATTAGGCGTACCAGTATAAGGCAAAGACCTCTTTCGAAAGCTAACGGCACTCTCGATATATTTAGGCTGCCTTTCATAAGTCGTATTCGGGAGCTATATTTATGCATGTGATCGGTGAACCTATTTTTCAAGCAGACACGCGCTCTTGGAAAGAGATAAGCCATCTCCTCCTTCACGCCAAAAATTCATAGTCCAGACAAGGCCTCAGCGGCCATCTGTCGGTAGTATGCAGAAAGATAAAAATCTGGAGATGTAATAGTAGCAGTGGTAGTTAAACAAACGTCTCGAAGAAACTTGCTCAGCAGGATAGGTTGATCCATGTGGCATAAATTATACCGGCATATCCTCGAGTGCTGCAGTCGTGTCACGAGCGCTGCATTTGGGCACTGTCCAGTGTTGATTGTAGCGTTTCTTTTTTTTCTAATATTCTACTCTTTGCTGCACTATAATAACGGTTGCGATGACAATGAGCTTCTGAGATTAACGGGTTCTGCAGGGTCGTCGTGCTCATTAGTGAAGTGTCTTATAGCTCCCTTAAGTTTGTTTACCCTGCGGGAAAAAAAAAACATCCTGCACGCGTGTATGGATGACAGTCACGCTAGGAAGCATATAGAGACCGTCGTAGGTTATTATAGTTGCGAACAAGAGAAAGAAAGGGCTCAGCTATTAACTTCTTCATTGCTGTTTACTCTGTACTCATTTCGAAATGGACCGAGTGAAAATGGGCGTCGTGGTCTCGAGTGTGCGTACGCTAATGGCTTGTCCAACGGACAGCGTGAGGCTCAGTCGGCAGTCGTCACGACATTTGGCTGTTATCGAGATCACTGCATACTGCCACTAGCGAAGTCCGCCGCCACTGTACGTGCAAACAGAGTGCAGGCAGCAGCAGGTCTACCACACAACGTATTTGATCCTGAGCGGAATCGGGCAGCCGCTGCATCTAACTTCGAGAACAGATTTCAAACGTATCTGTCTACGATATAGGTCGATACACTCATGTGCTCTCCGGATACCACGACTGCTCAGTATTGTAGACTTCGTTTCCAGTGTACTTTAATATGACCACTTCGAATGTCGCTTTTAAATGATGGATGAGCAAAACAACCAGGTTTTTCATTAATTTACCTTTACATTTCCTTTACATTTCCTATTTCATAGTGCCTGCAGAATCATACTATCATATATGTTTCCCCGACCCACACACATGCCCACGTGTGTGTGTGTGTGTGCGTGTGTGTGTGTGTGTGTTTTGTACGTGGGTGCGTGCGTACTTGTAGATGCGTCTGTGGTGATCAGTCTACGACGTTCCCTCTATCGGCGAATGGGCAATCAAATAGCTGCAGCAGCGCATTTAATTGAAAGTAGCTCCGTCGATTCATTTGGTGGTCATGTGTTTCTTTCTGAAATAGTGCAGTAGATATTTCGTTCATTCTTTCTATCTTCAACGAAGATATTTTGAGAAAGAGCAGGTGCACGGTTGTTAAGAATTTTGTATGAAAGCTCGGCTTCCGATAGTGCGATGTTCTACAGAGACAGCTGTCCTGACTTTCGGGTAGAACGTTTGGTTCACACCATGCAATTAAAACCCTCGTCTTGAACCCTAAGAAAAACTTAAAATTTCTGCGTTGTTTTCTTTCGCGAAATTTGCGTGTGCCTATTGATAAACAGAGATAAATAAAGCAGAACCACCAGGCAGGCCATAAAGGTGTGAAACAAGCGAAAAGTTGCGGTCTTACGTTTCGGAAGTGTTCCATCCCGCACAAAAAGCTTCCCAAAATTATTCTTGTTTTAATTCAAGAGCGTGCTTGCTTTAACAGACTGAATTCCTTTTGGGAATATATAGTAGTTCAGTTCGGCAGGAGACTTCTTGAATCGCCTAGAATCTTGTTTTTACTCTCGTACGATTAAATAGCTTCAAGGTGTAAGGTCGCTGAGACGACTGACATACTTAGTAAAAGTGAGTAGAAAGGCGAAATGCGACACGCTGTTATATTTAGTCCATTCAATTCGTTGGCATTACACTTACGATTACAGTAGCGCCACAGTATTATTTAACTTACGTTTTGCTCATCGCCCGTAATAACGTAGCTTGTTTTGAATACGCATCCATTAGCTTTGTTCTCAATGAAGAAATAACCAAACTCGTGTTGTGTTACGCTCAAGTATCAGCATAAATAAGTCATTTACCGCATGTGCTCAAGGCGTCTGTATGCGTTTTGGAGAACGTATAGTCTGGTATGTAAACATTGGCTATTGATCAGAGCAAAAAGATTTGATTTCTTTCATCTCCTTTGTGGATCCACTCTGTTCGCGTGCAGAAGGACAAACAATGTTTCATCAATGCTTGCCTCTCGAAGCAGCATTCGATATTCGTAATAACACCGCATTCTAATCAAGTACACGCCCGCAAACACACTTCCAGGGATCGCTGTAACTCAAATCACACAGCGGCGGTCCTTTCCTGCATAGCTACAAACGCATTTAATGAAATCAGCCGGAAATTGCAAGGAAAGCAACCAACAAGAGGGGCACAGCCAAATAACAAGTATATCTCTCTTCCGGGAAGTTTGAATAATGGCTCTGCCTTGTTCCTTCTTTTTTTTTTAATTTGCAGGAAGTGAAACTCGTTACTCAGCGGGAAGAACAAACAGATGGATAGCTTAGATAGCCCGCGTAACGAAAACGATGTGCTGTCTGGCACGTTGGCCAGGACCCTGTACCAATGCGAACAGTCCGCAAGAAAAATGAACGAAATTATAAAGAACAAACACGAGCAGGATCTAATTAATATAATCGCTCAAGTGTAAACAACGCTTTTGTGTGAGAAGCGGCGTCGTTGATGAAAGAAAAACGAGACTATTGGAAAACAGACGAAAGAACGAGGTTATTTCACCAAAGGCTTATCAATTCTGTTCCGGTTTTCTCTGTGCTGTATCGGACGTCTTCTTGTGGCGCAGCCAAAAGGGAGGTTGAAACAAAATAAAGATTAGAGCGGGTGATATTATGCAACGTTTCAAGCACTCAGATATAGTACCGATATAGAAAGAAAACAACAAATAAAAGAAACCAAGAAAACGCCTCTGTCTTCACTCTCTCGCGAGATCTGCGGGGAGCCGACATGGGTCGAAATATCTGAATGAACGTATTCTTCGATATAGGAGAAGGAAATTGAAGCGATGCTGATGGCTAAGAAATAAATGCTGCTGTGCAAGAAAAATGCTTTGGCATGGCGTCGACCCAGCCGGTTCACGAAAGCAGGGACCTCTTAAATTCCCGGGTCATTTCTCCCCATCTTGAACTGCTCTTTCTTTCTTTCTTTCTTTCTTTCTTTCTTTCTTTCTTTCTTTCTTCCTTTCTTTCTTTCTTTCTTTCTTTTCTGCCTTCCGCGCCAACATATAACTCCCTTTTGAAGATAAATCTCTTTTCATTATTTCTGTTTATCTTCCCTCCATACTCTCGATTGTCCATAAGCTTTCAAGTCTACGTGCTTACTCCCCTTTCGGGAGCTCCCTCGGTCCTCTCCGAACCCCAGGACCCACTCCGCCCGCCTCGTTTCAGCTCAGTTCCTCACCAAACACTCGGCCCTGAGCTGCGAGCAGCGTCCCCGACGAGAAGGAACCGTCCAGCCGCTGCCGTTGACAGCTCATGGTTTTCGTACTACGAGCTCCGGTGACGAGACAAATGGATGGCACGCGTTCATTTGCATAATATTCGATTGCGGGTCGAAAGGGTCGTGTCGTGTCACCCCCTCAGAGAGAAAAAAAAGAAATATGAAGAAAGAGATAGACGTGTAATCTCGAAGCAAAAAATAAAAGAAGCGATAAGAGACGTGGACCGGCGCTACCCGGCCAAAAAGAAAAATACGTCGTTTCGCCAGCCCGTTCATCGTGGCACAAATTGTTCGCTCATTGTCTGGGCGAACAAAACGGGCGCTGACAGGTACCGGCTGGGTTCTTCCTTCGTAGTGCATTGTTTCACAGACGGATAGAATAAAAGGAACTCTGGGAACTTAGAAGTAGTGTGGGTGGTCGAGGAGGGGAGAAGCAACCAGAAACTGCCGGTTTCTCCCGATACTTCCATTTTGCATTCGTTAGTCGCGTAGTCCTTTTCTTCTATGACGTGTTCTAACCGGCTCTTGTATCGTCTCGAGACAAATTGTGCTTCCTGTCCCAGGAAAATTTGGTTCATTCCAAACGGAATGATCTAGAGTCCTTATGATGGCTCTCAGGTCGCATACACTGTCATATGCTGTAGTGTTTTGGAAAATCTGGGTATTGCAGAGGCTTCGCTACTGTAAAGGCGTGTCCAGTGCAGGCAGACGCCGTGTCACAACAAAGCCTCACGCCAAAGCCAGTCTCGGTAGCAGTGGAAAACACACTCTTGTCTTTTAACACAGGCCGTATAACCCTCCCACCTCTTTGTTCCGGTTTGTTTTAGCCCAACGTGCAGGTTAAAGGGAGAGTTTTCAAAATCAGGTGTGCAAATTGTTATTCAAGCACTGGCTAGCGACGGCCGAATCTCGAATAGTTCGTGTGAAGTCAGTTCGTAGAGCCGGTAAAAAAAAATTAACGACTGAGTCACTCAATCTATGTTGACGCCGGTTTTAAAGTCCGTATCGAGCGAAGTCCGCGTTAATATCCGCTAACGCCCTGTGAGTACACCTTGACGTAAACTTTCGGTGGCGTCCCGATATTTTTCTCGTTCTTCCGTTCTTACACGGCACCTATTGTTTAGGCATCTATTCACAGGATGTTTGCATTTACAGGATTTCTGCACTATAAGGGCTTGCAACTTAAGCATAGTATGAGCAACACGCGAACAAGGTGAAAGCAGGAGCCAACGTTTTCGACAAGTGGACTTATCTTTTTCAAGACGTTTCGACAAGTCCACTTGTCGAAACGTTGGCTCCTGCTTTCGCCTTGTTCTCATTTTGCTCATCATCTTGAATTTACATATCCCGCCTTCCCCGTGTTTTCCCTGGATTAAGCAGAGTACGTCACTCTTGTACTGATTTCGTGCCTTTCACCTCCTTAACTCTGTCCACTGGTTTCATTTCCTGACCCTTAAATTTCTATCTGGCCACGCTTCGCTATCTCCAGCGGAAATGTCATTGTTCTTGTCAAAGATATCAGGTTTCCTTTTACTGCAAATGCAGAGCGCCGCCTTTTGCATCGCTTTACGGAAAAGCACCTGTACTGCTGTTGTTGTCGTTTATTAAATGATGAGCAATGTGCTACTCCGACAACGATATTCCAGAAACGACTAGGTCACCACTGTAGAGACCGGGATGAGAGAATATGAATTCTTTCTTGTCAAGGTACAAGTCAGTCACTTTATTGCGGCCTGCCGTCAAGAATACTTCGCTCTCTGTGGTCCGATGGTGCCACCAGCGACGCAGCTACTTCGCAGATGGGATTGCTTCTCAGCTCAAGTTGCCTTCCATGCATCTACGCCTTTGGAGACAGCCGTAAACTTTTTAATGCAGACTTTCGACCGGTGGCGCCTTAGCCAAGGTCGCACTAGTAGTCAGCGTGCAATGAAATTTCCCTAGAGGTGTCTCGCAGTCAGAGCAGCGCCCCTGGGATTCGCATAAGAATTAGTTATATTTTTCGAGTCGCGTCTATGATATGGCAGACAGTGTCAAAAATGACAGTGCAGAAATAGGCCATGCGACGATATAATGGCACAGCATCCTTACACCGTGACTGTAAATGACGCTTTCATGCATCCTTGAGAACAGATACCATCTAGGCTTCTTTCTTATTTTTCCTGTTGTGCCACCTATAGTGTTTTATTCATAGTGCACCAATTATAGCGTGTCACAGGGGGGGCGCGTGTTGTCAGTACTGCTTAAGTTTGTACTGCGCCAATAGCAGGCACGCTTACAAATACACCCTAACTATATAGCACCGCTCCGTTAGCGCAGATAATTTACAAAGATGAGAGGATATTATCAAGAACACCGCTGTGCAATACTGTTGACTCATTAAGCCACGTGTCTACGTTATTCAAAATTAATAAAACACGCCAACGATTGCATCGGGACGAAGCTCTCCAACGATCGAATTTTTGTAGCGCATACAGCGCTGGCGCCATCGTTTGGCCAGAAAGAGAGATAAAGTCTACTGCTTCTTAGCATCGCCTGCCGTGATCGCCGCAGCTGCGTTGTTCAAGGCAGACATCAAAAACGCTCCACGGCATAAAGGGAGCTATCGGCCATCGGCGCTTTCCCGTTATCTCCACCGTTATCAGGAATGATCTAGCCCAATGTTGCTTATTGTAGATGGCCTATCAGGAATTGGTGTATTCAATTTGACAAGGGTCGTTGCACCTCTCCGAGTCGCCACTCTTTTGATTTAAGTTCGCGCATCTCGGGTACCCAGGCATACAAAGTCACGTTCTCTCTTGAACGCTGAGGGGTTGGCTTTTTTGCATAGCTGCAATGTATAGTAGTTAAGCTGACCGCAAGTGCGGTTCTAAATTAGAATTAGCAAAGCAAGCAAGGAAATCTGGCGTGCTGCGCAATAATTGCGTAATCGGACAAGCACGCGACTGAAGCCATTGGCCGCTGGCCTTCGATACTTCGAAGCGGCCTCGACATTTAGGTTTAAGCAGACTCGGCCGAAAGAAACTCATGGAAACACAGGTCTGCGCATGACGTTATGCCTGCCCTCCTCGCGGGAAAAAAAAATAATAATGCTCAATATGACAGGATGTCTCGTTTCCGAGCGTATAGATGCGAACGTGCAAGAAAATCGAATCAGACACCGTACATAGAAGGCGGACACTAACTATTATTTCGCGGATAAGCGCGAAAGTGTCCTACATTATTTATCATACCGTTAACAATGCCCCTCTCTTTCCGTTATTTAAATGAGCATTCGCGTAGCTTGCCTCATTTAATGTCTCTTGCATATCTTGTATAAATTGCAAATCTTGTATCAGTACGACGCCTAACGCACGCCGTTACGGTCATCATAGCAAATATTAACGACGCTCCGCGAAGGTTTCTACGAAAATACGTTTCTTTCCAATTCACAAAAATATCAATACAACAAATTTCTTAATTTTTTTTTCTTTCGGCATACTTTTTGATATTTGCCGTTAGTTAAGGCCGCAATCTCGCGCTCTCCAGTTTAGCGTCGTATAGAGTCGCAAAGTCACCGCAGTCGCCCCCCCCCCCCCCCCCTTCCCACCTCACCACACATCCCCCTAATGGTTCAGCGACAAATAGCGAAAACCTGACTTCTAACAAGTATTTCGCGCTTATAATACTGAAGCGCATTCCTTTCTGCCGCTTACAAGGCTTGGTGCTACTCCGCTGCCGGAAGAATCAGCCGCGTCACATTGGCGAAACCCAACGTGAAGTACGGTACCTGTGGTGCCATCTATGTTGCTCTAATAGAGTCAGTCAACCCAGCCTCTTAGCGCTGAGTGACCGTCAAGCCATTGCTTTGGCAAACTCGAATTCGCAAGTGTTTAGTTTGTAATTACTGCTTTAGCCAAAAGACGTAACCTGACGTACGCGCCAAACTTCAAACTCGAGCTGTCACGGTCACGTCTTGAGTTGAGTTAACGAAGACCATGCATACGCGGAAAACCACTGGTATGAACTGGAGTTTAAGTTGGCAGCTGTATCAGGGGAGAAACAAGGAAGCAATTAAGTTCCTTAATGATGTCCGGGCAGTAATCTCTAACCCCTTGTTAAGGTCCAGTAAAAGGAATCTGAAGGGTACTACAACATGTTCCAGCACTAACACTGTCGTACCATCGCGTATGCGCTTCTTGGATCCATTGCCGCATCACCCTTTTCTTTCTTTCTTTTTTTTTTCGCATGGTCTTGGAAACATGTATGTAACGAGTTTAGTAATAAACGAAACTTCATTAATACCAACGTAAATGCGTAGCGCGCTTAGACGATGTGCCTGCATTGGAGCAGTTTGCGAAAACAGCGAAGAGCGACAGAGACAGAACATATTTATTGAGCAGCTTAGTATATGTGGTGGATACTTATTCCGGTAGCATTGCACCGTTTTGGCTCCGACCAGCCCTCTCGACTACCACCGGAGATTACGCTTTTTGTTTGTCATGTACGCACGTCGCTTTTTTTTTTACGCTAAAGTGCGGCAGGTACAAAACGAAGAAGTAGGAAGAAGCTATCTTTTAATTAATGAGCATATCAACCAACCGCTCGGCGCAAGGAAGTAAACGGCATGAAGAAGGAAACGCCCGCTTGACAACGCGAATAAGCACAGACAACAAAAGGAAACGTGGACAGGAAGAGCGCTGATTCTGACCGTGCTTCCTTGTTTGGTTTGCAAAAATTCATGCATTCATTAACCGAAGTTCGGTCTACTAGCCCATCAGCACGTCCCAATGACGAAGGAACAAAACTGAAAGTAGTCATTAATTACGTATTTGCATCTGATGCTCTAAAAACGTAGGAGATGAGCGTACCTCTAACAGCATCTGCACGAAGTTGGCCCATCTGCTTTATTTTTATTCATTCCGCTGTATCAAAATACTTGCAAAATTTAAAGCAACAAGCCTAAATTAATGCATTGAAACGTGCGTTATAACAGTCCCATGTTGTATTGCTTCGGAATGTGTTGCAGTAATCTTTATTGCGATCAAGAAGGAAACAATATAGTTGTCCAGTGAAATGACCCGAACGATGTCTAAGTGTCGGTGTCTACATTAGCCCGTGTAAGAATACCGCGTCTGTGTGTTCCAGAAACTGTCGCTCTTAAAAGGCGCACGTGGCAAACTAGCAGCCGCATCGCGCAAAGTGCAGTAGTCCAAGTTCTGGGAAGACATCCGAACGCATGTTACAATACGCGCGCTCGGCTCAGGCTCGAACGAACGCGAGTTACTATTTCCATCAGAGTCCGCAGCGCTATGTCAGGTTGTATTTGTTATAACCCGCCTCGATGATAAATCGTTGTTATCGTGCGAGTACATAGCGATGCGCGTCGCCTACTTGAGCTTCATCAAAACAAACAAATAAATAAATAATGTCGTTCAAACATGAAAGTGACCAAGTCACAGGGACATGCTTGCAAAGTGGACACAAAGTGCTCACCGGGACTGACGAGCAGCAGCGTGGCGCACACAAGGAGTGCCGCCCAATATCCGACTCCGGGTCTTGGTCGCATGTTGACAACGACGTCCCTCGAAGGAGGAGGTGGCTCAGACACCATCACCACAGCGGTTCGGGCCGATCGCGCTGTGCAAAGTCCGAAGCATGTCTCGATCACACGCACGTCCACACACAGAGAGAGGGGAAGAAATATCGAGAAAAACAAAGATTAACGCGCGTTCACAACTCTTCCTGTTTCCGCAGGAAGCTCCCCTCGCCGCCTCTTCTCGCCTACGCGTCGATGTTGCCCTCGACGACAGCGTGATGTCTTGCAGTGAAGCCTGCCCGCAGTAGCGGAACACCTGTGGTCGCAGCGGCTGCTAGTGGTGGTGGTGGTGCTGCGGCGGCGTCGAGCTCGGCAAGACCGCCGGCGCGCGCGGCGTTCTCAGCGGGACGAACGCAGCCGTATGCCGCCCCCATCGGCTGAGCGGCGGCGCGCGCCTCTGTGAGCGCCCGCCCGCCCCAAATGGTCGCGTCACACCACTCTTCCCCCACGTTGACCCTTCGCTCTCTCTTCTCTCTCCATTCCGGCCACATCTTTCCTTGCCCATCCCCACCCCTGCGCTTTACAGTCTTTTCCAGAGGAGTTCTCCCTACTCTCCCTACTTTTCAAGCATTCTCGGGGCGGAGGCTCCCCCTAGGTAACCTTGGGAGAAAGACACGGGGCGCTGACGCTTCGCCTCAGAGATTCGAAAACTGGTATGACGCTCATCTTGGAGTTGTGCTCGAGATTTCTCTCGCCGCACCTCTTAGCGTCGGTTTCTTTTCATTTCCCTAGTTTCTCGTCGTCGTCGACGTCCCCTCATTTCGACTCCGGAACTTCGTTTGCTCGCTCGCGCGAGCCCGCTCCTGTCTCCTTTCTGTTTGCCCCGCTGTTCCATTAGCCTATACTGCGGTCTCTTCGTCGGCCTTTTCTCTCCTTTGTCCCTTTTGTTTTCTCTGTTAGACGGAGCTTTTGAAGTCCAATCGCGTTTCCGAGACTAAGTTCGTTTCCTCCTCTTTGCGGCGGGCTGGAAAACTGGCTGCTCCTTTCTTCTGCGTCCTTCGCTGCTCTCAATAACGAGAATAGTGTATGCATAGAATGCAGTCAGTGGATCTGTTCACGGAGAACTTCCTTTCCGTTCTGTGCTTTTTTTCTTTCTTGAATGCGATGCTCAGAGGAAATATATTTGTCCCAAGCTTCTTCTCTCTTACTAACGAAGTAGATTCGCCGAATTCGCGTGTTCGGGTAGCGTATATAGACGTTGCTGCTGAGTCGTACTGCTGAAATGAAGATTGCGACAGGGCGCGTGCTCGATATAGCACGCCGAAAGCAGCGCAAAATTGACTGACAAGTCGCGGCGCGAACAGGGACAACGGCAATGACTAGCGCAGACGCTGGGAGTGTACAGCTCTTTTAAGGAGCTCGCAGGCGTCACGATCAACGACGCCAAACGCGGCAGCGCGCCACAAAATCGGAAAACAATGCCGTGCTCCTCTCCGGGCCTTTCCGGTGTCCCCAGCGGTCATCATGACGTCACCAGGGTGCATCTGGTGATGTAAACGGGGGCAAAGATGTCGATTGGTCGAACAAGAACCTAGGACTTCCGGTTAGTCTGCTAGCAGGTACGCGCGCTCCCTGCTCTTCCAGTCGTGTTGCTCGCTTGTGCGCCCTTGCGAATCGGTAATTACAGCCCGCAACGCAAGTGCCAAATCGCTAACGTTCCAGCACAGTCGCGCTTAGCGGTCTGATTAGCTGCGCCAACAGAGTGCGACAATGTTAGCCTTTCTAGACGTGCGCGCAACACTGGGTCCATTGCGGCACGCTTCGCCTGAGCATGGGCCGGCCGGCACGGCAGCAACAGCGGGTAGCCGAGAAGCGCGGAGTCGTGGGATATATAAGGCCCGTCCACGTTAACGGCACGGTAACTCGCCACATGCCGTTTGCCATTCGCGGGCCGCCGTTCGGACAGCGGTTTTGCTCGCGAACGGTGAGATTTCCTTGCCATGGAGAGGATGAGACCTGGGGCGGTCTTCTGTAAGAGTCCAATTAGTGGACTGTCCATTTCGGCTGTCGCTGATTGGCTGCTGCTTCACGTGCAGGATGGTGCCAGCCAGTCTCCTTCCTGCACGTGAAGCAGCAGCCAACCAGCGACAGCCGAAATGGACAGTCCACTAATTCGACTCTTACAAAATACCGCCCCTGGACCCATTTGTGCGGCCGCCTCGCCGCCGCTGATCACTCGACGGCGCCGATATCGTCGCTAGGCCTTATCCAGAACACTTCAAAGCCAAAGCGGACGGCGCTTTGGAATGAATTACCGACGCTCACAAGCCGCAGTATTTTCTTACCGTTGTTGTCGCTCTTCGCAATGATTGTACACAAAGAAGAAAATACGCTTATATTAGCGACGCAGTCGGCTGCGATGCGAGCACAGCCGAGCCGGTCGTATGCTGTCAGTAGCCGTGAACTGCGGCTGAGCTGGACAAGTGTCGGAGCTCTCGTTCGGGTTTAAGGTTTGACAGTGGATATCGTTTTTCATAAAATGTACAATTTACGCATCACTTTATATAGCGGAAATTATTTCGCTTGGAACAGAAGCTTGGCGGAGGCACGCAGCTTCGCAGTCGTCGATTGGCCCGTCGGTCGTGCAGTGGGCGGTGCGCCGGCCAAACTGCCGTCTACTTTGGACACCTCTCGCGCGGCAAACGTTCTACGGCACCTAAAGCCGGGTCGCCGTTGGTATGTATGCCGCAAGCGTGGACGTGCCTTAACCGGAACTGGACAGTGTTTTGAAAAGCGCGTTGGCGATGACGTCTATCCCGTGACATTCGGAGGAGCACTCGGCGAGGCGGAGAGACCAGCCGACGAACGGAGCGTAGGGAAGGAAAGAGCGAAACGAGCGAGGGCCGTGTTTCGATCACCAAACGCGTGTAACTGCGCTATTACAGCACCATTGCGAAAAGTTCTTGCGACTGCGTGTTCGTTGTAGACCCGTGCACAGCTGCAACACCATAACTAAATTTCTACCTTTGGGTGGTTTAGGGGCCCTTTAAGGCACAGGTGTGCTGGGATATCGGTGCACCTGGAAGAATGGCGAGTGGCCAAGATTAAATCGAATGCCTCCGCTCTTCAGTCTCTATAGTAAGTAGGAATGCACTCGTGTTTATGACACAAAAATGTGAAGCGCGAAAATAACAGTCTTGGAATGTAAATAGAGTATATTGTTGTATTGCTTGTAAGAGTATATTGTTCTAATGGTAATCAGACATGTTGTTTTCTAAAATGTGCGCTTTGGGAACAATCTTGGGGTTCCGCAGCTTCTTTTCTGCTTTTACGTAATCTGTCTATACGCTCCTATTCGCTTCTTTTACACTATCCTAGTTGATGTTTGGTAGGTGCTATATTAGGCATGTTAGCCGATATCGGCTAATAATTTTTTGCGTAATTTTTTATTGATACAAGGATTGCACCAATTACCTACGTCTATTACAATGCGTGTGGCACTGCCAGCATTACACTGTGTATGACACGCGTAGATGTGTCATTAGCAAAGGAGAGCTGTTCGAACACTTCGGACATGGGGATTAAGCGCCGATCTGCAAGACGGCGTATGCCAGTTTCAGATCGAAGCGGCGAAACCAGATGCTCATTATTTATTATGTGTCTCGTGACCCCGTTTTCCGCGCATACTCAGTGAGCGAGAGCCATTTTACACAGTAAATGTTTGTGCATTGTAAGTCACCTAATATACTATACTCGCGGACAACTTTCTATGGCTATGAAGGAAAAGCTACGGGCGCGTGGCTGCTGCACATGTGTTACCGCGCCTAGTATATTCCGGCTGCGTTTGACAGTGCTTTTGTTTGCCTCGGAACAGACGCTGAATCGGCGCAGCTTCCACATGCGACGGTTGTGCATTTGCTCAGACGCGGAAGGAAGCCGCAAGATAAGCAAACTTTTACACTCAGTGGTGTGTTCTGTCTTATTTAATTATTGCTAATAAGGTGCTTATGTTTTAACGCGATAGCGTTTAGGGCCCCGTGTCGCAGAAAATCCGGCGTCGGCAACCGGCGTGTGATCGCGGGTGGCGGAGAAAATCACCCAACCACATCGACCGCGCAGGCCCTCCACGTGGTGCAAGGTTTTGGTGAACAAAAATTGAATTTCTCACAGTGAAATCCGTCAGGAAAATGGTAGAGTACGACTTTAGCATTCGGCGTCGGATTCGCCGTCGGATTGTTTACTTTACCAATCGGCGTCGGATTGTAATTTGAATGTAAGAGAAAACCTAATTATGCTACGAGGAAACTCAAACATTTCTACCAGACCTGCGCGCGTCGGGGCAATAACAAACAATTAATAAAATATACGTAGCGTTAGCAAAGGTTCAGCTGATTATTCTTAGCTTTCCTGGTTGTCTAGATTGTCAAGGATTAGCTTGATTGGCATGCTTACTGCTGCTCCAATGACACACACAAACGCCAGTCAGAAGCGCAGCGGCTCCAGCGTAGTGTCAGACGGCGACTGCACAGCGAGCGCGCGCCGGCGCCAGTGCGTCTACCACGGCTACGACGTCACTCCTCTGGAATGCGCAGACCGGCGGCGGCGGAGTGCGCGAGAGGTGCCGGCTCCGGTGGCTCCGGTGCGCAAGCCGTGTGACATCACTGATCCTTGCGCATGCGCAGCACGGCTCTTGATGTGCCGCGCGAAACGGGCTTGGCTAGGCCAGTGTAGCTAACGCTACAATAATATAAAGTTCTCTAGGGCCTTAACATCTTTAATATAAGATAACTTATATTGTCCCTGAAAAAACGTATTTGCAACAATCCATTTCAGTTTAAAAGTGAAGCCCAGTTTAAGGGGATCGGTGTAAGCTTGGTCTTTGTAAGCTGGCTTTCCTGCGTTCATTGTTGCAGTGAATGAAGCCTACTTGCCGTATGCGAACGATGCGATGCGAACGTGTCCCGATAACGCTATCGCGTTCTACTCTTAAAGGCGAGCGCCACATATTTTTTATCCATCCGGATCTTGATGCGTTCTTTATTACAGAGTTTTCTTCTCCATCCTAAACTAACATGCATTTACACAGCGGGACTCTTTTCAGAAGCGTTCTCACTTGTGGGCGCTTTGCCTCCGTAGCTTTCCCTCCATTGCCACAGAAAATTGTGCGGGAGTATAGTGGCTTTTCATTGTTAGATTTCATATTGCTTCAGATTGAGCACAAGCAGTAAACGCAAAAAAAAATGTTCTTTCGTGTTCCTCGTTGCTTTGATCAGAATATCTCAGCAAACGAACTTATGCTTTCCCTGCCTAAAGTGCATTTATTGAAACTTATTTTCAATCGTAGTTTTTCCTGATTCCGATCCAGCGTGCTGTGGGACTCAAGAGTACCTCTGGCGCTGACATGTGTGTATAGCCTCGTGCTTGGAATAGCAGTCGTTACAAAGGAACCGCATGAGAAAAAAAAGACAGAGTACCTTGGTTCACTAGCCCACTCGGAGTATATTTGCACGCCTAAAAATAAAAGAACACGTCGAGCTCGCGCAACAGATATCACCACCACCAAAGCACTCATTTCTTTTTGTTTTGTCTTATATCGTCCACTTAAGCGTCCCATCTACTCCCCTTAAGGCCAGGACCACTATAAATTTGCTTTTCCGAATCTCATTCGCATCGGTATAGAAACGGGAGGCCATCATCACCAGCGGTAACCACTTTCCCGTTGCACCGGACCTCTCTCCGCCAACACACAGTTTGCTGGCTATCGGGGGTGAGCATCGAAAATAAGCGTGTGCGTCCTGGAAGTAGGAGGGAAAGATTGAAGAGAGAGGGAGGGGGAGGGATTGCTACTATACGCTCCTGCCAGGCGGCTCTTCGCGGTCTTCGAGAGCGAGATCACGCATCGGGCCAAGAGAGGCGTGCGCTCTCGATCTGCTGCGTGGCTGAATGCGTGCGGGGCGAACAGCGGTGGCGGAAAGAGGCCGCGCTCCCTCTCCAAGAGTTGGCTGCTTCACGGGGCCGCGAGGCACGCGCTCGCGTGACTGCCCACCCACAGCCTGGGCAATCCACCGAACGCTGCCGCACCCCCCCCCCCCCCCCCCCCCCCGGTGGACCGCACACTTGTGGGTTACTTCGAATCGTTCTACCTGCCCTGCCCCTATATGCCTTCCCCCCTTACCCATCCCCCCCCCCACCCCCCTTCTCATCGCCTTGCTATTTTCACTCGAGCACACGGGTGTACGAGCGGCGGTCTCGCTACCATGTGTGGGCGGCTCCTTTGAACGCGCTTTGGCGTAACAGTGGAATGGTTGTTCTGATTAAGTGCGCGATCACCGGGTGCCGCAATAAGCGGAACGTAAGAGAGGGAGCCGCGTGTTGCTAGGACTCAGCAGATGTACACGTGTTTGTAACGCGCTTCGTGTTGTGCATTGTTGTAAACAAGCCGTGAGTTTAAGAACTTAGAGGGAATGGGACGAGCAGTGTAGAAAAGCGCGTCCGGCTTCGGTTAAAAAGAGCCCTTCTTACTCACCGCTTCATTTTTATTACCTGACCCTATAAGTAATGTTCAATGGCAGATGGTTTTGATAACTTGGACCTATGTATAACAGTCTTACGTTCTTTCAAGGCTTAGGGGTATGCAGTTTTTCGTAACTGAGCCGTATAACTTTCACTGTCAACTGTCATAACTGTCGTATAAGTTTCACTTGCAAGCATTCACGAAGCACTGGAAAGCGAGGTGTTGAGACGCCTTCTTTAGGTGACGCGTATATAGTGCGCCTCTCAACCGGAGAATTCTACAGGAAATTCTAGCAAGCGATGTAGAACAGAACCTCCTTGGGAGGGAAATATGAGTAATTACGTTTCAATGCAACTTTATCTCAACTTTGAGGCCATCAGGAGCACCATGCATGACCAGGCAATACTCTCGGAAAGCCTTCGTATTTACATATTGTGATGGAGAGAGAGAGAGAGAGAGAAAATGATAAATGAAAGGCAGGGAGGTAATATCGCTAATGACGGAGTGTTTCATGATTGTTAGTGATTGCTAGTGTATTAGAAAAGGCTTAAGTGGACTTCGCATCACCCAGGAGTAAACTGAGTGCTTTGAGTTCACCACATAGCAAACTCGAAAAGTATAGCCATAAAATATTAAGTAGCTAACGTGCAGCTATAGGCTCAACGAAAACTACAAAAAGTGCTCAGTCAAGAAAATATCCACCTCGGCACCTGATATAATCATTCCGAGATTTTTTTCATAGCCTAAAATGTCGCCAAGCGAGAACAAACAACATCGCTATTTCTTTTAATCCAACGAAATTTATTTCAGCCAACATGCACTGCCATAGTTGCACGCAATTTCTTCGTTTCTGTCGCTCACTAGTCAGAAGTCGAAAGTAGCCAAAATGTAGCCCAGCAAGGTCAGTTGTTTTTCTTTGTATGCAAATCACTTCAAAGCTTGCCGCATTTTTACTCAGCAACTATTCATCGCAGCCATGCGCCTGGATGCCACACAACCAAAGCAGCATGCATAAATGGGTCATATAATACGGCTCCAAGAGCCAAGCTAATGCGGGCACGATCCGATCGCCGGCTATAATGACACTCCATGACTCAACCGAAGGTTTCTGCTCGGTCGAGCTTTCGCCGCTCTCGCCAGACCGTGGTTTCAAATTGCACACCCGTAACAATCTAATCGCTCCTCAACTTCATTATATCCATTCCCGGGGCGTCCGTTGCACCCGTCAGGAACCGCGCCGCATCCGTTCTCTAATCTCTCGCCCACCACAACATCCCGCCATCACCGCCCTTCCACGTCCCCCTCTCCCCCCCCCCCCCCCCCCCGGCCACCGAAACCGCGTCTCCTCCTCCTCCAACCGAGCCTGCTTCAAGAGCAGATGCTGCGCTCGCATCACGCTTATTATTCCGCTTATCGCTCCTAGACCGCTGGGTGTCCGCCGCCGTTATATTTTGCTTTCTATGTCGTTGTCGAGTTCTTTTCGGAAAAGTAAAATTTAATTCCGGTGTTACTCCGTGCATACGTAGTATTGAGCTCGGCTTGGGAGTTCTTTCGTGTTGCAAGTCAGCCGCCCGTGTCATTATGCATCCCGTGTTTAAAACAAGCGAAGCTGTCGGTGGAGCGATTACTAGCGGATGCTCTTAACTGCACTTCAGTTAGACACTCGCTCCTGCCTTGTGCAGGGGATTAGAGTACAAAGTACGAACTGGATTTGTGATTACAGCGCTGGGCACGATTGCGTGCTCGAGGATCGCGTCTGATCGCCGGGCCGACCAGCTGTTCGCGACTAATGTTTCCGGGAAGGGGAAAAAACTTCTCGTTTCAAGGTGCAGATATCGCGTTCTTTAGCGCCATCACCATGGGAGGATGCTGAATGTAATATTCGCAGCGTCGACTGAACGATGTATGTTGCTTATGTTGTGCTGCCTTTGGAGGACTTGATAAATAGTGTTTCGACGTAGCTTCTACCTGCTTGTTGCCGCTATAAGTTATCTTATCATCGTTATCTTGTTTCTTGTGCATAAATCGGAGCGACGACACCCCTTTCCTTGCCACCCCCCCCCCCTTCCAGCCTTCCAGCCCCTCATCTCACAAGCAGCTGCATACCCTGCGAATGCCAAGTTTCACCGTTATTATTATTATTATTATTATTATTATTATTATTATTATTATTATTATTATTATTATTATTATTATTATTGTTGTTGTTGTTGTTGTTGTTGTGTTGTTGTTGTTGTTGTTGTTGTTGTTGTTGTTGTTGTTGTTGTTGTTGTTGTTGTTGTTGTTGTTGTTGTTGTTGTTGTTGTTGTTGTTATATTTTGCAAGCAATAAGCTCCTTTGCTTTCTGCTCCTTTCGTTTTTGGTCGTACGTGCGTGCTGAATACGGCAGCATTTAAAAATGTGCGCGCTTTTCCCAATTGAAAGATAACCGGAGCCCTTTTCTCCGATTGATGGTGACAGCCGCGCAAGCTTGTATGTCGTGGTTATTTTTGTTAGTTCTCACGGTAGCATCAGCCTTATTGAAATTTGCACACGCAATCTGCACTAAACTTCGGCACGAGGCATCATGTTTTATGTGAACATGCGGCAACAAGACACTTGGCGGCACCAGTTATATGCGATTCGCTTCTGTAATTAACACTCCGTCAACTGTGCGACTCACGGGAACTATTTGAAACGTTCAAAAACTGACAGATTTTAGTATCCCTAATTTAACAACTGCGGATATCTTGGATTACCAAAATGTACATACTTGTAAATGCTATGTCGTATAAAGTGCATGCTGTAAGAGCTGCATAAATTTTTCCTCATGTACTAGGTGTGCATGAACTGCGCAGTAAAGGAAAAATGTACTCTGTTGATATTTTCATAACTTATTGTTCTACACTTTAGTTCTATTACTACAGGTTGTAAATTTCTTTCGACAAAGTAAATGTTTTTGAGTAGCCGGAAGTGTGGACGTCTTCGTTTCTAAAGTAATTATTTTGGTTGTTCTAATAGTTATATATATATATATATATATATTGTAATATGACGATTTATTAGACGTCTCACGCAATCGAGGCAGTCCACGAACGCTGATGGTGCGCACAGCGACAGACGCAAGGGCACTTCTTCCTCTTCTTCACTACAATGGCCCCTGGGAGAGAAGATGAGCCATCCTGGCGACCTACGGCGTAGGTAGGATCAGGGGGTCATAGTATGGCTTAAGTCGGCTGACATGAACCGTGTCACGTCCGCGATGTCTGAGGTCATGTGATGGCGTCACAGGCTCGACAACGTAGTTGACAGCCGAGGTACGGTCGATGACGCGGTAGGGACCATCATAGCGTGCAAGAAGTTTGGTTGAAAGGCCAGGGCTGTGAGGTGGGATCCACAACCAAACAAGGGAACCACGCGGGAAATGTGGTGTAGGCACGTTACTGTCATGCCGCAGCTTTTGGCGACCTTGGGCGGCGGTCGTAAGGGTACGGGCGAGCTGCCTACAGTCCTCTGCGTATTTGGCGGCTTCAGACACTGGCGTGCATTCAGAAGCGTCGGGTCGGTATGGGAGCAGGGTGTCCATTGTACACGAAGGCTCGCGACCATATAACAGAAAGAATGGCGAAAAGCCAGTGGTAGCTTGTGTGGCGGTATTATAGGCATACGTGACGAACGGCAAAACAGTGTCCCAGTTACTGTGGTCCGAGGCAACGTACATAGTCAACATGTCACCGAGTGTGCGGTTGAACCTCTCTGTCAAGCCGTTCGTTTGCGGGTGGTAGGCGGTAGACTTGCGGTGAACGATGCTGCATGCAGCGAGAAGGGCTTGTATTACTTCGGACAGGAACACACGCCCCCGGTCGCTGAGCAGTTCGCGTGGTGCTCCATGTCGAAGAACGAAGTTCCGCAAGATGAAGAAGGCAACGTCACGCGCAGAAGCCGCCGGAAGTGCGGCAGTCTCGGCGTAGCGCGTCAAGTGGTCGACGCCTACAATTATCCATCGGTTACCCGAGGAACTGTAGGGAAGTGGCCCGTATAGGTCTATGCCGACGCGATCAAATGGCCGGGCCGGGCAGGGGAGCGGCTGTAACTCGCCAGGAGGGCGCTGTTGAATTTTACGCCTTTGGCACGCCGTGCAAGCGCGTACGTACTGGCGCACGAAGTGATACATGCCCTGCCAGTAGAAACGCTGCCGCAGCCGAGTGTACGTTTTCAGAACGCCGGCGTGACCATTATGAGGAGCGGCATGGAAATAAGCGCATATGTCAGTACGCATGTGTCGTGGTATCACAAGCAGCCATTTGCGACCATCAGGCAAATAATTTCTTCGGTAAAGGACGTTGTCGTGGACAGCAAAGTGAGCGGCTTGGCGACGAAGTGTTCGAGAAGAGGGTGTGACGGATGGATCGTGGAGCAAATTCAGCATAGTTGAAAGTAGGGGATCCTTACGCTGCTCGGCCGGCATATCAGCGACGTTGATCGTCCGCTGCCGCTGGACGGCGCCGCAAATGATGGGCGCGGCGGAAGCTGCAGGCGGATTGTCGGTAGGCTCGAGCATGGTAGCGGCTGAAGCAGTCGGCAACGTTCGGCTGCGAAGTTCCAGGGTGAGGTCGGGGATTGCAGCACCTCCACCAAATGTGATATGACGATTTATTAGACGTCTCACGCAATCGAGGCAGTCCACGAACGCTGATGGTGCGCACAGCGACAGACGCAAGGGCACTTCTTCCTCTTCACTACAATATATATATATATATATATATATATATATATACCTACCAGTCACTCCCCACAGTAGCTAAGTGGTTATGGCATTCCGCTGCTAGATCCCGGGCTCGATTCTAAGTCGCGGTGGCCGGATTTCGATGGGGGCGAAGTGCACTAGCGCTCGTGTACTTAGATTTAGGATCAAGTTAAAGATCCTCAAGTGGTCAAAAAAATGTCACAGTTTCGCCCTAAGGGCGAAGCAATGAATGCGATAGCAACACAGCAATTTCATACGAAGTAAGGTGAGCGGCTTTGGTAGCAATATGAATTGTAGTAAACATCAGCTGATTAAGTAAGCAGGTGTGCTGCGGCGTAAGTAGACCGACATGAAGAGAGACTCGATGACCACGAGAAGGCGCGTGTGAAACGGTGGTGTTGATGAGAAGCGCTTCGCGTGGGCAGCGCGTGCGAAGGGACACACCTGTAGCGCTGCACTGCCGATCCGGGCAGCATTTCATGTGTAGCGTGCGTTGGAAAATGTGGCCCGACTATTACTAACTGAATGAACAAGCGTGGTGTGAGCGCGCACAAACAAGCATGAATAGATCACACTGAATGACTGCAGGCAACGACGGTCAAAACTCTGGCAGCGAGCGGATACGCCGCAGCGGCGAAGGTACGTGCGGTCTATCGCTTCAACGGAAACTGAGCGGCGAATGCATGGCGCATAAAGGTCAGAGCCGTGTGGAGATAAGAGACGGTGCGAGCGAGCGACGAGCGCGGTTGTTGGCAGAGTGGAAGTGCGCACCCCCCCCCCCCCCCCCCCCGCTCCCTCCGGCGCTGGCGTCCCGCTTCCTTGCTTGCGCGTGGGAGATTGAGTGCGTTCGCTCTCCGTGATAGCGCGCGTCCCCGCACGCCTCCGCTCGGGCATACGGCACGCGGCGAAGATTTTATCTATAGGTAACCTCACGGCGACGGCGACGACGACGGCGACGCCGACGGCAGAAATCCGGTTGAAGTGTCCATATAATTGCTATCGCAATAAAATAATCCGCTGCCCTCGACCACATCCTCCCTCATAACTCTTTGTGAGGTTTCGGGACGTCACAACCTCAGTCAATCAATATCTATCTATCTATCTATCTATCTATCTATCTATCTATCTATCTATCTATCTATCTATACAGTTCTGTTTCGTTCTCACTCTGCTTCACACCTCTCCACCTATCGCTCCTGTCAGTGCGACGCTGAAATAAACCACCCTCAGCGCCGCCGCCGCATGAAACACACTGACACTTGATCCTCACCTGTCTCCCGTACGATCAAAGCGCAACTGGAGTTGACATGCACGCAGCAGCTTCGCAACACAGCCCAAAGCAACCCGCTGCAGCCTGCTCCCACGCTCGCACTGTGCGGGTAGACGTCGCAACTATTCTTGTCACGTTGCACCGCTGGTGCCATCTTTTCGAATGCAAACACAATGCCTCGGCGCCTGACGGCGCTTCACGTTTCCCGCGTTGTGGCCTGCATCTGGCTTCGTCACATGTCTGTGCGCAAAACTTGCGATCTGTAGCATGGCGAGTGTCGTCTGGCGGCGTCGCTTTCTCGGCTCTTAAGGCAATACTGCAGACGGGAATATGTTGGCCGACACATTGTGGCGAGTATGAGAATGTGTGACACTTTGATTTCGCATTATTTACTTTCCTGCCGCTGTTTCTGCGCGTGCGCCGAAATATAAAGCAGGGAGATGAAAAGAAACGAAATGTGGTGAAGGCACTTTGCAGTGTCCTTGTGTGTGTTTCATATACAGTGACATTAGCACCATGGTGACATCCTGGTTGTTGCTCACCGTATACGAAAAGCCCTGTCCTGTGTCATTCTGTCCTGTGTTGCCGTTACTTTTGCGCTGCTTTTACCATGAAGAAATGCACTCGTTACTCCTGATGCCAAGACACATATCTCAAATCTAACCTAGCTTGTTTTTTTTTTTTAATCTCAGTAACAATAAGTACGTAACCTTAAGATTAGCTTGTACTTCAATCTGCAGGACATTCTGAGCCCGTCTGGGTTGAGCGGTTTGAGAGTGTGAGCATGTCTGTGGATGTATGAACTGCATAGGTTGCCATACCCACGAGTAGACTTATACTCGATGAACGTTTGTTTCACAAACGGGACATAGAGTTTTAGGGAACGACGAAGGATGTGCGTGGGCGTGAGCATGAAGGCTAGCGGGTTCCGCTTTGTTTTAGGGGAAGAGTACGAACAAGAGTGAGTGTTGGTGAGTGTTCAGAATGCATATGAGTAACAGCGAGTACATCTCCTGCAAAAATGAAGGTGAGTGAGTAGAAGTGAATATTCGATTATTCTGCCGTCCTATGATGTGCTGTTTTTGGGTTGGTATGAGTACTGTGTATATTATATTATTCACCCCAGTGCCTACCGTGGCATGCCAGGCAGTCAGACAGGCAAACAACCCCAGCTTTCCAATAGACTCTCATCATCGACTGCCTCACTTCGGTGCAGTTTTTTCTCTACACAGTGCATGGGCAGTTTTTTGTCTCCCCACGTCCGTATAAATAGATCAGCGTTCGGTCCTCTTATTTTCTCTGTCGAGCGTGCACCTTTCATACGTAGATATAATGGTCGCGCCCGTACACTGCTTTCATTTCTGGTTACTTCTTACTTCGGCGTCTTTTGTGTCAGTCAACACACCGTGCCGGCGGTATCTTTCCATGTAAAATCTCTTGAAAAGGAAAATTGTCATCGACCAGACTGTGCCCAGGAAGCTAGACAGAAAATCTACACGGGTTACCTTTGTAGCTTGCAGGTTTGCGCCGAACCCATTCGCCAGGTAAGAGCTCGTGGTAGATTATCTGCATTGTAAATCAGGCTCTCCGTTACATCCGATTTCTTGCATCCATTTTTGTTGATGCCATGGTGCATGTTTTATTTTCTTTAATTATTATTTTTCTTAAACCTGAAAACATCCAGGGCCCTAGTTGGCATTACAACATATACAACTACCGTTATTTTTATGTTTGATTTGAGATTGAAGTCACATGTATTGTTGCGGGATGTAATTCTCGCTTTACTAGAAATTCTAAGCATGTTCTTAACTTTTTGACATTGGAAAGATGCATTACTATTGTTATGTATTACTTTTGCTGATATTTTTGTTACTGTTTGTACAAAGTGTCCTTTGTGTACCGCTATAGTTTGTTCACTTTAGTGTGTGTGTAACGCCTCCCCCCCACCCCCCCACCCCCTACTTCTAACCTCCCTGTAATGCCAAAGTGGCGATGTGGGTGAGACAGTATTTTTTTTTAATTTTATTACACGGCTCCCTGAATTGTATTGAGCACCCAGCCTCGTTAAACTGCAGTAGGAAGTCATACGAAAGACCGTGCCATGCTGCTTGTTTTCATTGTGTCGATTTCACTTCTGTTTTCTGTGTATGTCGATCGTCTGCCGCTATATGAAACTATGCCACTTTTTACCTGAATATTCGTATTGCTTCCCGCTCTGCGTTTTTCTTGTTTAGCGTGATTTACTTGAGCTAACTAAAGCATTTATTATTTCTGTGAAGCCACGGTATATGATTAAGTTCGGCTTAGTTGTTTTCTTGTTATTCCTGCCTAGTTTCATTCGTCAACTGTTTTTTTTTTGTTCCATTCACATTGTATAACTAAGTACGCTTACCTTTCTTTAGTTATTGTTTGGATTATTTGTCTTGTAACACACTGTTTCGCCCACCTGCCACGCTGGCGATCGAGAGCACCAGTATTCAAAGTAAATAACCAAATAAATGCAGACGTTTTGCTAACACAAGACTGCGGCGCACTAATGAAACAGTGAATGAAAAAAAAAAGTTTTTAGACGCGTCAACTCAGTAATATAGGTTGGTTAAAGGAAACAGGTCGCGAGAAGATTGGTCTTTCACGCGAAGTCACTGTCGATTGCATGAAAGGCAATAGACCTCTCCCTGTTTGCAAACAGCGTGACTGCGGGGCCCCTCCCCTCTGCCGCGCCTCCGGAGCGGGCGCTGGTTGGCAAAAAACTTCGTGCGACCTCTTCTCTCTGCAGAAGAGCGCTGCTTGTATATCAACTGCCGCGATCGTAAGTCCGGCATATTGCGATTCTTTGAGGTGACAGCATTTCCGAACTGTGCTTAGGAAGTATAATCGTCCCCGTTTTACCGGGTACAACAACTTAGCGTTGTTGCCGAGTGCATGGTTCCCGTAAGTCAGCGTGTGGTGATTTCGTAAACGTGCGCCTCTTCCGTAGATCAAACATCCACAAAAATGTACCACTTCAACTGACATTGGTCTGTTGTCAAGGTGTGCTAGAACGGACGCCAGGGCCAAAAGTGCCAAAATGATCACAGCTGCTACAAGAACAACCATCTGGAAGACGTGGCGCGTTCAAAGCTTTATTCTTGTGCAACCATCATCATATTGGTGTTTTTAGAATGCCTTCCTGTCCAGTTTATGCCTGGCAAAATAACATCTACTTGAAAGCGAACGTCTTATAAACGCACCTATGGACATATGTGTATCGCGTATTGCGGTATATTGCGGTGTATGCGGTGTGTTGAGTCACTCGTAATTCTGGTGACCGGTTGCCAGGCAACGGAGACTCATCGCAATATGGACTCTACCGTATACGCGTCGATGGGTTTCCGGAGAGCAACGACTTCGTCTGTGTCGCCTAAATAATACCACCAGAAAGCCAGGCCCCGGTATTATTCCGTCAACGTATCATGCGACATTACCTGCGAACGCTAGATGGCGCGGTCTTCACGGCTCTAACGACGTCCTGCCGCCCACCGCCGCCGTAAATACTGCAATCGCAATGCGCACGAAACAGGTACCGCACGAGACAAAAAAATAAAAAAAAAAACAGAAGGCGAAAACGAGGGGGCGACGCGAAACCGACATTTGCCGAGTCACTCGGTCGTACGGTGACCGTCATCTAGCGCAATAATGCATTCGTCCGACGCCATTAGACGACCCACTGTTCTAAGAACGGCAAAGCGAAAGTGCTGCCCACTGGCGGTCCGCGACGCATACAGTATAACAATTCGGCAAACGTCCCTAATTACCTCGTTACTTCTCTATTACGCAATTATTCCTTATCTCTCTTTTTACCCCGGCCCGTGGTCCTTTGATCTGTGGAGCGTGGCGTTTTTACCCTGTTTCATTTTTTTCCCTTCGAAGAACAGTTTAGCGAGTAACGGAATAAGAAGGACAAAGGGGTAGCCGAAAGGACTGGGAAAATTAGGGACCGGTGGGGGAACGAGGTTCGTATGGGTGTGTGGGGAGGGGGGTGGCACAACGACCCAGGCGGAGCCTGCGCCCGTTTAGAAGACAATTTACATTTCTACGGCGAAACCGCACGAAGATTGCCGTTTGCAGACCGGCCGTTTGGAGACTTCGCGAGCGCGCATAATTTTTCAGCAAATAATACCGAGAACCGCGGAGGAGCCATTTAATCCAATAAGGTTCCGCGCGCACCGCGCCCGTCTTTCACTCGTTTACTTAGACTAAGACTTTATTTTTCGCGCGCGCATCGCTTAAACTCTCCTTCCTCCTTCGAGGCTTCTCGACTGCACGGAGCGAACACGGGCTCAAAATTCCATTACGAGTCCTCCGATGACTCTTTCTCTACTCGGAAACGACTTAGGCTGTCGATGCGCCGCTCCGCGGGTCGGCTGTTGTATCGGCGTATTGTATTTCTTTCGTAGCTACGTTTCACCTCCGCGGAGTTCGTTGGCTCGAATAAGAAGCCATGCACACGATGCACAGTCGGGCGCAGGGTCGACGATGCGGGTGGGTGGTCGGGCGCTATATAGGTATAGACGTGCATAGCTGTGGCCGATAATTTTTTTTTCTTTGTTTAAAAGCGCGAATCTTGCACACCTGCTTCCAGTGGAAGGAAACAAAAAGAGGAAACCGAAGGGCCGGGACGGAACGAATGTGCGGTCCGCCCTCTTTATCTTACTTCCACGTCGACCAGGTTCTCTTTCCTTTTCGTTGTGATTACATGCGGCGTTTTAACACGACGCGCGTACGCCTGTACGGGGCGCGCGTCGACTTGTTCGCCCGTTTCGAATCCCCAGTCACGCGCACTCGCGGCTATACGCGAGGCGAGCTCGACTCGCACGCGCAGCGCCGGTCGATAATTATGCACGCCGCCACGCCACAGCAGTGGCGAAATGAAATAACAGTCGCCGTGCCAGTTCATGTTACAAAAATACAGCGACAAAGGCAGTTTTAGGCTTTTTTTTTTCTTTTTTTTTTTTTTCTTCTCGGCGGCCCGGTACGCGCCTGGGTGTACGCTTCACCGCCGTAGATGAGTGCACTGCTGCGAAGCCCATGGTTGTCGCCGTCCAGTTGGTTTTTCTGGTGGACGGCCGTGAGACGAGATACGAGCAGAGCACCACTGTAGTCCTGTTTGCAATACTTCTATAACGGCAGAATAAACAGGGAGTTAAGTTCAGGGAGCGTTTTCGTCATTGCTTTCATAAACTTGAAGGGTCAATCCGTCTGTGTGCTAAATGTCCATACTGTGGTGAGGGACGTTGGAATCGAGAAGCAGTGGCAATCATGAGATAAGTGCGAGCTGGACCAGTTCGAGTGGACTTATGTGCAGAATTAACAGCAAGAGCGACTGGAACGCTAAATAAAAGAATAGGCGCTGGTGACGAATCCCTTCGTTCTATCTGCCCTACCTTCTTTTTCACCCCTTGTCTGTTCCTGTACGTGTAGCGCTTGCAGCCATGTGGCAACATTCGTGTGCCTCGCCAATCTTGAGAGAGAAATGACGGTTGTAATTTGCCACCGCGGTGTCTTGTTTCACCACCATCTCGTCGTGTATTCTGCTAGCGCAATGCAAGCTTAGTGCTTGGGACGGTAATAACCCCCCTGGTATCTGGAAGAGTAAACACTGCGTCCCGAACAAACTCAGAACTAGTTTCGTCACCTAATGGACCACTGTGCCTCTCCTGCTGTTGATGCCTTCCATAACCATTTAATGGCCTTCCTCAACTGCTTAAACCCCCATTTATTTTATCCGCGATTATTGCGCACTCTCGGGAGTTTATTGCGCACTCTCGCATGGGTTGTTTCCTTCATCTACATGCGAAACAAAACAAGAAAAAGAGGAGAGGGGGGGGGCAACCATGCTGTTGATTACCGCGTTGGTTTATAATACCTCCTCCGCACTTTTTTTTGTTGCAGCTGCCGTAGTGAAATATAGTCGGGTATAAAAGCCCTTGAGTACCATCCGTGAATTCAGAGTACTAACCGAAGTAACGACCGTGAGCTCGGCTGTGCTCATGACGAATTTCTTATCTTATCATAGTAGAGGCTTTCCGTGCCCAGTCTTGGTGTCGCTGCACTGAACAATGAAATAGAGTGAGCCAACGCCTTTCTCTATGCAGCGTGCCGCGGCTAATTCTATTTAAACGGCTCAGAAAGGAGGCCTCATGCGACCGTTTTCGCTCGCTTCGAATTTCGAGATACACACGCTTGTATATGTACAGTACGCTGTTCGCGTGTTATGTGGTCGTAAGAATAGTTTCTTGCCTCCCTTTGCTCTCGCTTTGGCCACTGCCTTTTTTCCCACGGGAGCACCATGGCCGCTTGGGAACACTGTGCGCGGGTGGGCCTAACTGAGAACGAAAATTCAGAACTACGATGTCGCCGGAGTAATGAGATTTTGTACGGCAGCCCGCGAAACGGGCCGTGAGGCAGACGGAAAGAACAGTAGAACAGAATGTGAAGTTATGCATGCGTGCTTATCATCTCTCCCATTTACTGCGCGCACCAAGACATCAAAACTGAAATGAAGAAAAAAAATATGCGGTTTCTATCTTGTTCTTTCTTCTCCTTTTTCAAATTCAACTGTGGTGTTTCGTGGAATGACTTTGTGATCGCTCGCGCATAGCGCTCAGCGCTATGCGCACTAGGCAGAGGAAAACGTGAACTTCATTTTCTTGTTCGCGGACGGCAATTTTGCGCTTCCGTTGAGCGAGAATAGTGTTCGTTGTGCAAAAGAAGTTTAATTGAAGAAACTGGGCAAGTTAGCTCAGCTTAATTAATGAAGTTCTGCAATGCAAGCGGAAAATTTCCTGTCCCAAATCTCAATACGTGGATTTAAAATAAAGACTAAAGAAGCAACTTGCTGACGGTGCGTGTTTTCTTCTTATTTTTTCCAGCGAAAATACTTCGAAGAAAAAAGAAGAAATGCAAAAAGTCGAAAATTGGAGCACGGCAGATTGAATTGTACTCTGACAGAGCCCGGTATATCCGCAAGGCTGACTTCGTTACAAATAGACTCCATCAGACGCCTGATCTTTCCACCACCACCACGCTCTCCCTCGCGGTTCTCCCAGCATCTCTTCCCGACAGTCAACTCAGCTTTGTTTTCACCGGAATCGACACTTAATGAATCGAGCAAGCAGCGGCACACTCCCGCCTGCGGCCTCACTCGCGCCCATCCAACGAGGTCCGCTCGCCACACCTCACGAGAACCCGCAAGGTCCAGTTTGCCCTGGCTCAGACGGGCCCAAACAGAATCAAACGATGATTTCCAATTAGGCAAGAGGCGGGGTTGCGAGAGGGCAGGAAAGAGGGGCGGCAGCAGAGCCGTTTCGAGGCAGTGGACCGGATCACTCGGTCCGAGGCAAGAAGAAGACGCGACTAAAGAGGAAGTGGATGAAATGGAGAGAATGAGAGGAGGAAGATGAACAAGGGTGCGCGGCGCGACGCCTTTCGGCAAAGCCGTAACTGCTACGTCGCGTCTCCGAAGGCGCGAGGAGGGTTGCGGCGCCGAGCGAGATCACAGGGAGGTGTGGGCCGCGACTCCTTCTTTTCCAAGTTTCCGAAGCCGTGGTCGCATCTCACAAGGCACGCCGCCACCGCCGACGAAAGCCTCGAGCGCTCCCTCCTTGCTGTGCAGCGCGCGCTGGCGCGCGCTCGCGGGTGGCAGCTCTAATCAGCACACTGCGCTGTTGATTCAGCTGATTGCCACCCCCCACAACCCCTTGGAGAAGAAAAAGAAATCGGACAGCAGCAGCAGCACCTGGGACCCCGGCGGTGCCTTGTTTCTTCGCCGTGAAGTGCGAGCCCCGTGGAATGTTCTAATGAGATTCCGCGCCTTGTTAAGAAACCCCCCACCGTTCTCCTCCTGTACCGCCTTTCTCGTTCCCGAAGCTTCGTCTTGTTCCTTTCCTCGGCGCTCCCGTTCTCTTTTTCGTCTTGCGTTTCCTCGTAACCCTGTGTCTCTGTTTCATTGCGTGCTGAGCACGAAGTGCTTGCGCGCGCAGAGAAGTTAAAATTACACTTCCCTGCCTTACGTCACGAACAGCGAGAAAGGCGAACAGTCGTCGTTGCGGAAAGAAAACGAAGTTGAACATATAAGGGAGGGGGGAAAAGGGGGAACAGAGACTTAAGTACAAGACTTGGTCATATCCTGCTGGACGAGGGCAAGAGGAAAGAGGAAAGAGGACCGACATTCCCGGTTGTGGTGATGGCAGGACGGGGAAATTCTCCCGCTTGAATCAACGATTTGCATCTGTTAACTGTCCACAATGCTGACCCCCACCTTTCCTCCCTGCCCCTTTGCATTAGGGCCCTTCTGCGTGCGTAATTTCCTCCTTTGTTTCCGTCCACCTCGTCTGAAGTTCGCGACGAACATGATATTGGGGTCTCAGACGCTGTACTTCTGCGCATGTTGCTCTGAAACGATTGCGCGCCCTGCTTTACATACTTCCCAGAAGCCAACCCCGTATGCGTGCTTCCAGCAAGTTGCCAAAGATCCTAATGAACACCGCAGGCGAAGGAGACTCGGCGAAGCACGCTCTAAGACGCTCGAGATAGCGGGACGTTGCTCAAGAGCCGAGAATGCGCGCTCCGCGGGCGGGATTGCATTGTATAGAGCCCGGGGTCTGTCTTGTGTCGTCATTTACGCTCGTACACGCCACGCAAACAAGCCGCCCGCGGTCTTGATCTTCGAGGCAGTCTTGTGCAATACTCACTAGGGCCACCACGCAAGTTAACAAACTTTAAATGAGCCCGAAAATGCGCTCCCGGTGGCTCCCGAGCTATATACCTTATCTGTGAGGCTCACTCACGGCAAATTGCGAAGTCGAGCGTGCAGGACTTGGAAGGGACGCCATCGTCGTAATCCCTACATATCTGACGCGTTAGCACGTTTCGATGAATGTTTAAACGCGTCGCGCGAAGCGTGGTTTACCGTTTGTTTGAGAACATAGGCGAAACAACTTTACAAATAGCAACCTCTTCTCCCAAGAGAATAGCACGTGAGCCATTTATTACATTATGTCCTCTCTAGTGAAGTTCACGCATCATTCGAGACTTAGCTTTTCAAGCAGTCTTAAAGAACGTTAGCGGACATGTAATGTCACTCGGACTCTCAACGCTGAAATAAGTATGTAGTGAACTTTGCAAAGCCAAGTTCTGACCGGGAGAGAGAGATTATGGGGTTTTACGTGCCAAAACCACGATCTGATTATGAGGCACGCCGTAGTGGGGGACTCCGGAAAATTTTGACTACCTAGGGTTCTTTAACGTGCACCTAAATATAAGTACACGGGTGTTTTCGCATTTCGCCCCCATCGAAATTCAGCCGCCGTGGCCGGGATTCAGACCGGCATGGAAACAAAATGGTCACTCCAGAATACTCGAATGTACCCTTCGAAATACCACATCTCGATTTTGCTTAACTCAAAAAGGAGGGCGAGGGCGTCAAAAAAGTTGTCGCAGTTTCACCTGAAAGGCGAAGCATCAATTGCGATAGCAAATTTGTAGAGAGCTATACGTAGTAATGATATTAGCTTTATCAGCTGTATAAACTTGGACATGCAGCAGCACCGGCAACGCGCAGAACTGTTGTCGACGCCGTCGGCGTTTTGCCCGCGTTCGCTCAAAATGCGTGCGGCGTTGGTGACTGTTGCCGGACCCTCTCATATAAATAGGCACTTGGTGCCGCAGCTAAACGTCGCCTCCCTTCCCTTCCCCCCCCCTCCCCCCTCCCCCAAGGCCTCTCGCGCGTCGGAAGAAGGCGCGTTTGCTCTACATATATGGTGATTGTAAAGGAGGAAAGAGACGCCTACTTCTGCAGCCCTTAAGGGAGCACGGCGCAGAACGCGCGTTTGTTCTCCGCCGTGCGTTCACTCCCCGTGAAAGCACGCGCCCATCGCACCCTTTCACTCGCACATACAGCGTTCGGCGGTGCGCGGCGACGATTTCATCTCCATTGACGTCATACGGAACCTCACGGCGACGGCGACGGCGACGGCAGAAATCTGCTTTTGAGTGTCCATATAATTGCTATCGCAATAAAAGACGCAAGCATTCCTCGTCGCAGTGGACGAGTGTACACGGTTCGTGGCTGCTAAAGCTGGCAGGGAAGATGCGAACTGTGTAACTTCTTTTCTAGAGAGGGATATGTTCTCCAATGTTAAGGTCAGGGTTGCGGACAACGGACCGGCATTCCGAAGCGAAAAACTTCGCCGTTGGGCTGAAGCAAGAGGCGTCGAGCTGCGTTTTCCAGCACCTTATCACCCAGAAGCGAATTCTCTTGCAGAAAGGGTGATTCGGGACTTAGACTCTATTCTTATCTCTATACCCCAACTTCAAAGGCGGGTAGAAGTGCGCTCTGGAAGCAGCTGTTCGTCACCATAACCGATCTCACACTGCAGCATTGGGATGTATCCCTTACTTCGCTGCTTTCCAAACCTGCGGACAAAGAACTTGATATAGTTGAAAAAATAACACTTTGCGAAAAGCAACTGAATTTGAACCAGAAAGAAAAGTATCGTAAAACTATGAAAAAGAACTTCGGCAAACGTCATAAGTCCACGATACCCGATATTGAACCAGGAGACATGGTGCTGGTTCGAAAGTGGTTGGATTCAAAGTGTCCCTTTATAGGCCCATATTCAGTATTGAAAACAGTAAAGCACTAAGGGATTCTCAAGACCGTGTATTATCAAGGACCCGGAGGAAATACAGAAGAGGCGTCGATTGCTAATGTTCTTCAATATCATCCCAGGAGAGATGACAATGGAATCCCGGGAGGATGTAGTGATCCTAGACGAACAGACAGCGAAAATGACAAATATTAAGACAGAAGAGAGAACGACGACATGGAGGACCGTAATGGCAGCTGACTACTATAATTAAAGTCTTGAAGGCTTTTACCGTGTTTTGGAACATTATAAAGTACATATGAAGCAATTAAATTATAATCATCATCAGCGACTAATGGAGTTTTCTGGACTACTGAAGTGTCATGAATGCAACCAAGAGACCTTCGGTCTTGGCAATCTGTTCGCCACCCTGAGTCCGGGAACTTCATAATCTTATCTCACCATACCTACGTGATTCGACATTCTGAATTCCCGTTTAGCTACTTTGACGGCCATCCCATCAGGTTGTAGAGTGGATAGCCTGGTGTCTGTCAATATCTGCTGAAATTCCAAGCAATACTGTAATTCGCGTATATAAAAATGCTGACAACACTGATCTTTTTTGTTGAGTTTATCACGGCTTCTTAACACTTATATCTCGCATGAAGGTCTTTTAACGAACTTTATCCAGCCCGTTTAGCATCAGTGATTTTAGCTCTTCAGGTAAAAATAAAATACCGCTGTTATCGCCAGCCCGACGCACTTAAGAAGTTGAGTTCAACCAGTTGCTGTCCGATGTCGATGTTCATGGGCTTCTAGCTCTAAAGTTGCAAGTGCTTCTGATTTATTTTAATTTTTTTAGGAAATTGAAATGAAGATTCGTTCATTATGTTTCTGCTTCTTCTTTTTTCGTGAAAACGAAGGGGCTGGTGCACCGTAATCTACCTTTTTGTATGCGAAAGCATCGCTCCAAAGTAAGAAAACCGTCATACCTTATTTTTCTGCCCCGGGCAAGCGCTTCTACATTTTGTTACCCGCCGTGGTTGCTCAGCGGCTATAGTGTTGGGCTGCTGAGCACAAGGTCGCGGGATCGCATCCCGGCCACGGCGGCCGCATTTCGATGGGGGCGAAATGCGAAAACACCCGTGTACTTAGATTTAGGGGCACGTTAAAGAACCCAGGTCGTACAAATTTCTGGAGTCCCCCACTACGGCGTGCCTCATAATCAGATCGTGGTTTTGGCACGTAAAACCCGATAATTTAAATTAATTTACATTTTGTTGAAGCTAAGACATCAAAATAAACAATGTCCAAGAGAAATTTGGTACGCCGCAGTACAGCCTCCGTGCCGTCATCAATGGAAAAAGAAGTGGAGCAGAGCATTGTGGATAAACCTCACATCGGCTTCAACAAGAGGAACAGCAACCTCACATCGGCACCATTGGGTGCTATAAATGGCACTCTCAAGCTCCCAGTATTCTACCTACAATGCTGAAAATATTGCAAGGCTGTTGCGCAGGAAAGAAGACGTGAGAGAAGAAAAATTTCGTATTTTGTACAAAGCCGTCAGATATTATCATTCTCGATAATCAATCACTTACGTGGCCTCGCGTCGCAAGCAACAATGGCGCCACGAGGTGCATGAAAAGACAGAAGTTAGTCTAGATCATATCCGTCACCTGCTCCATACAAGCCAGGGAATGATTCGCCGTATTTTAAATGAGCGTATGCCTTCCAGCCTCACATAGACAATGCAAGCAAAAAGATCCCGAACGTAACATCATTTGAAATCAGCTACCGGGAGAAAAATACACGAAATTTCATACAATGAAGACAAGGCTGGATGACAAGTGGTAAGAGGTGACAGGACAGATTTTTCACGGCGTTACAAAAATTTCGGTCTTACGGCCTACTGAAAGCTGTCACCCCGAGACAAAGGAGCTGTCCATATCTTTCTTTATATATATATATATATATATATATATATATATATATATTTCAAGGTCAGTCCACCGACCGAAACTGTTGGGTTAATAAACCTAAGATAACCGCGAAGTTGTGCTTCTGATTTTGCCAAATACGCTTGGCCCATTGAAAAATGCAGTTACTACTATATATATATATATATATATATATATATATATATATATAGTAGTAACTGCATTTTTCAATGGGCCACGCGTATTTGGAAACAATCTGTCTGTCTGTCTGTCTGTCTGTCTGTCTGTCTGTCTGTGTCTGTCTGTCTGTCTGTCTGTCTGTCTGTCTGTCTGTCTGTCTGTCTGTTGGTCACTCGCTTCAACCGCCCGGCCAAAATAGATTCAACCGCCCGGCCAAAACCAACCAAGCTACCAGCACTGGTGGCACGGGGTCATACACGTCAATATTATAAAGCGCAAAGGAAACCTCAGGCCTATTTGAGGCAGAATATATGTACATAACCGTAATCCGCAGCGTTCATTTAATTAAGAATACATATTGGACTGGTTTTTACGTTAGTAAATGAAGAATCGACGCGTTAGAAAGGGTGTCGAAGAGACGCTACACGTTAAAAACAAGCCAACATAAGCCGCGGCTCTGTAGCCGGCTTTAAGCCAACAGTAATAAAAGGTCCCAACACATGGCGCCAGAGCAGGGCGAACGCGGGAAATTTGAATGGAATTCAGCAAAACCTTCATTGCATCTATCATGGGAGGAGTGAGAGGAGAGGGGAAGAGCGTGAGGGGTGGGAGGGAAGAGAAGAGACCCCGGGGTGTTACGCATCAGGGGCGGCAGGAGGCTATCGTCTTTCTACGTCATTTGCAGCGAAGCAAGCAGATATGCGGCCAATGTTTTACATGCCTACCAGGGCAAGGGTTACCAGTTGCTCCTGCGCCAATCCTTGCACGCCTATCCATCGCCGCTCATACACCACTAACTTTCACGCCACCGGAAAAAACAACGTCAACGCCATATTGCGCTGCAACTTTCTTATACCTATGCGAAATCGAGTGCACATAGGGAATTACAGCGACTGTGATGCAATATAGGCTGAATAGCTGGGGACGCTTTGCTTTTCAGCTTGTTTAGCAAACGCTCAGAAGCAGATAAAAGAAAATAAGCGGGAAAACTGGCTGTCTTTAGGTGACCAATCTGCTTGCAAAAATTGTTCAGAAACATTGCGAAGAGAGCCATTGTATTGATAAATGGTACTAAATGTGGCAGTATATATATATATATATAGAAGAGAGAGACGTCGTTTCCCGAGTGGATAACTAAGCACTTAGTGTAAACCACAATACGCACGTGCCAAGGAACGTTGCAAAAGTCCTGACGTGTGTGGTCAGTTTCATTATCCCTTTGGTGAATGAGAAAGGAGGTCATTTGCGTAGGAACAGCGGGCCAGAGCTGCCCCTGACTGTGTTACAAATGCCTCTCGAGGAATTCCATAAAGTGTGCGCTGGCGCCTGAAACCGAATTTTCCTAACAAGTTTTTTCTCATATGTATGCAAATTACGGGGGTATGGTATGCACGAGTATTAAAGCTGTTCAAGCAAGAAAAACACAAATCCTTTTTTTTTTCGTTTTGGCATCATTGTTTAAGCAAAAAATCAAAACTAAAATAATCGACAAACGAATCGCCGCATACTACCAGAGCAATTGCGCAGATTTCTTCGGCACGCCTGTTCACCCAAGTGGATATTCTTCTTTCTTTCCTTCCTAGAAATTGTGTGCAGCAGTAACTCTCTGACTTGCAATTGAAGTACGGAAGTGTAGGGCGCATGTCCATGCTGCAACTTTCTGAAATACGTTTGGTGCTACAGGATGCTGCCGAAAAATTATATTTACCTTCTGTGGCTGTAAGATTTGATGTAATGGGCGGAGACACATTGGAACAAGTTTCCAGCGCAGTGGAGAGGTTCCCTTTACACTTTTCGCTGGGCATGTGTGACCGCCACCTTACCAAAAACACCAGTCGCCTCTATTTTTTTTTATGATTGAATAAACGTATTTCTCTCTCTCTCTCTTACTGTTGTTACCACAAGACCCGTGAAATGCACGATTGTTCTACACGGGGTGCCTAAAACTCTCGCTCTCATGTGCTATTCTTTTCGATGCGAAAGCGCCAAATGGCTAATTGGACGAAAAAGCTGGCGTCCGCCGTCTGCAGTTCCCAGCAAGTGGCAACTGTAGCATACGATGCCGTAACTACACTTTCGTATGCAAAAGAAGAATCCGCCTAGCAACTGAACGTATACACGGGTCACGTATAATGAGAATGAGAACTTCTGAAGAGCCGCGTGTATGCGAGGTGCAGTGAAAGTGTGGTTAAGTGCGTTTCTCTTCTCTCTGGTCCACTCTTTGTAGGTGCAGGAAGTAGCGGTGCAAGACAAGCCGCAGGCCGTTGCAACGTCTTAGGGTAATAATTAGGTAAAGTACATGTGAGTAATTTCAAGCTACGTAGCAATGGGTAATCATTCTAGTACTCGTTTACAGCGTCGCTGACCAACCCCATTCACAGCGTTCACTACCACTCCACGCTGATATTTTACCACTGTCACAGACCCCGTGAACGAGGCGCAAACGCCGGATCAAATTCCAAAACGGACTTATCAGCTTCCGAAAATAATCCCACGAAAGCAAGGACAATTAAGAATGGGCCCTCTGGTGCGCCAGCGATTGCCGGTTGCTGTCCAAAGACCGAGTCAGAGCCCAGAGTTGGCGAAACACAACAAAACATATTCTTCTCACAAGGCAGTTACACACACACTTGCACACTTAGGCTAGACACAACACAATACAAATCAGATGGGTATTAACAAACACAAGAAAATAATTCACGACAAGCACTAAGAGTCCAACACGTAAATTACAAAATGAATAGGAACACTAAGTCTCCAATCGTATTCACCCATGTTGGTCTTGTCTAACGGTCTCGGTGTAGCTCGGGGCAAATATCGATGAAGGAACTTCTTCCGGAAATGCAGACGCTCGATGCACTCGTTGACTAGCTTGCCGGGGAATCCCCTTCTTCCGCAGAAGGTCAGTCTCCACGTTACATCTCTTTACCGGAGCGGTCTCAACCGAACCCTTCTGATTCTCGTACGGCGGTTATATAGCTTCCACAGGCGTTCTCGAACTTTCGATCGGAGTCGTGATCTGGTAGCATGGCCCAAGCCTGGGAATCTTCTAGTCTTTTCTCGCACCTTCGACAGCCGCCATCGGAGCGTCGTCGAGGAGGGTTGGTGAGTCATCCTGTCAGCGCATGCTCACGCTGTAGTAATCTCTTTTTCGACTCGCCAGGTGAGAAGGTGTCTCGGCGCCCGTGTTCTCTCACTCTCTCTCTCTCTCTGGTTACTGTCGCCTCAACGTCTAGACTCTAGACTGCTTAGGCGTATGCGCTCTCCCCCTCTGTTGAAGCCACCGCGGGCCCGGCGTGTTTCTTTCGCTGGCTTGCGTGACACGCGGCGCGCGCTTTGATTACGCGCTCTTTTGTGACAACCACACTAACTGTTTCTAGGCATTTTCTTACTCTTTTTAGTTAAGGAGGGATATGCGGGGAAACAATCGCGACTTCCGCCAGAAAAATGCATTTTCTAATTTTGTTCATTTTGGATGCCTAGACGTATAAAGGAGCTCATCACCAAGTTTGGCTGCAATCTGCGCCATCAAGAGTGCCCATGAACGCTGTGTTCAAGACGCGGCCGCAGAGCGGGCAAGAACCCGAACACGGAGTGAATGCCCGCCTTAGCATGTGTGCTTTTCGCGCCTTTAAATCATGGTAGATCTTCAATCGAGAATACAGCAAAACACAAATCAAAAACTAAAAATTTGGAGGACGCTTAAGCTTCGCCTTTAAGAGTGGAACGCGACAGCGTTAGTTATGTTTGCGAGCTCCTTTCTCCAGTGCTGACTGTTACTGAGAAAAGCCGGCTCTTGTGTATACGTCGCTGACGAGAGGAGACTCAGACTGAAGTAAATTCGGTTGGTTTATTCACGATGCGCACTCGGTGCGTTCCGAACTCGGTCTCTCCAGACCCTCCCTTAAGGTCTGCTTAAAACCCCGGCTGCATGGGGTACTCTCCAGTATATCCATGGGTGACACGAGCAAGGGTCACGGTCCCACGGTCGAGGCACGGCACAGGAACGCCCCAAGCCGTCGCGATGTAGGACCACCACAGTCGTCGGGCCATGGCGCTCAGCAGAGTCGTAATCCACGATGCGCACTCGAATCATAAATCGGAGCCCCGCCTGCTCATTGGGTAACCGATCGCCGCTGCCGCTGACCGTCTCCCCCGCAGTGGTTTGCGCCCGCCGCACGGGTGTGGGAGGCGCTGACGGAGACGTTCCGGCCGACACTGCTGCGTGAGTTTGAAGGCGCGCTTCCCGGAAAACCTCGCCGGAGCAAGCCGCGACCCGCGCTAACCAGGGCAGTCCTCCCGCAGGCCGCGTTTTCGGTTACTGAAGTCACCAACATCGACGTCTGTGCCGCTGTCTTCGCATATTAACTAAGAAGCCTACATGCAACGCCGTTTTAAAACGGCGTTGTTAGGGCCCCGTGTCGCAGAAAATCCGGCGTCGGCATCGGCATTGGCGCCCACGGCCGAGGAAATCGTCCTCAACCACGTTTAGGTATGCCACACCATTCTATCATTAATGTTGCTCATAACTTGTCTTGCATTCTTGGCAAAGCTATTCCTCGGAATTTCGAGAATGACAATCCACAAACAAATTTGATGAAACAAAACACCCACAGCGCATGCCTTTATGTTAAATCTTCTCAGACAGAAATATTGAAAGTGCGAAATAAATACGGAAACCTGAAAATGATGTAATTTCTTTGGCGCGGTTATGCACTATCTCCGGGATCGGCCCTCGCAAGAGGCCACGTTTCCACCAGAAAGCTCGCCTACGTGCATAGCGTTCGCCGCCAGTGTTTGCCAGTAACCATTACGGTTGCATAAGCTGCAGTCGTCGGGAAGCATGAGTAGCAGTCAGAGACCTTTGAATGCTACCGCGTTCCACTCTTAAAAGCGAAGCTTAAGCGTCCTCCCAATTTTTATCACAAGTGTCGCGTCGCTAAGACCGACAGCATTCAAAGATCAGTGGCTGCTTATCAGGCTTTTTTATCCTATATTCAAATTACAATCCGACGCTATCACGCCTGTAGGTTCTGGTGAAATCGTACTTTGAGATTTTCTTGACGGACATAATTTTGAAAATTTCTCTTTTGTTCACTAACGCCTTGCGCCACGGGGCCTGCGCGGTCGGGGTGGTTCGGGATGATTATTCCCGCCGACGACGACGGCGAGCCCGCGCCCAAGCGACACCACCCCACGCCGACACCAACGCCATATTTTCTGCGACATGGGGCAAAAAAAGAAAGACATGATTCTGGCTGTGGCGCGATGACGACTTGAAACGATTGCCGCAGTGCTGGTTATGATTGAAGAGGAGGGTCCAACCTATGGAGCAGGGCACTTGGGTTATTTTTGGTCTTAAAATAACATGGCGTGCTCTGAGACCTTCGAGCTCACTTCTCTGTTTGCACTTTTTGGCCGAACAATACCTTTAGGAAAACTATCATTTCTAAACCACTTCGCCAAAATCAGCTTTCAATGTAGTTTCTGGACTAAAATTTTGTCAGGACCATGATGAAGTACTTATTACATATTTCTAATTTTCTTATTAACATTTTATTTTTTTATATGATGACAACGAAAAAAAACTAATCTTAGCCTCAAATGTTTGGCGTTGTTACAGAAATGTAATTAAAAACACGCAATTGATCTTGTCTGGCACTATAACCCCACAATAAGGTATCTGACAAAAGCAATCAGTGTGTCTTCATTATTTCTGAAATGATAATTTTCCTAAAGTGGCATTCCTAATTGCTCCGTATGACAGCCATTACTTCTTTTCTTCTTTTCTATAATAATTAAATTGAGAAGATATACGTAAAACAAGAAGACACATAAACGATAATGTTTTATAAATATACGACTAACGGCTCAAAAGTTCATTTTCACCCCCGCATCTCCCTTTAACCGGTACTGGAATAAAGACTAGGACAGAGGAAAGAGAGAAGCGAAGCCCTGGCTTTCAAGGATTATATATATATATATATATATATATATATATATATATATATATATATATGAACGAAACGAGAAGAAAGGAAACTGAGGGGGCTGATTTTTATTATCAAATCATAAGAAGCGCGCAAATAACTTCGTATCATTTTTGTTAACTTCTTATGATTTGACTATATATATATAAAGGGTGTCCGAAATATCATGCACCAAGATTTAAAATTTTGCAACTGCCACATAGTTGGACAAAACGAAGGTAATCTTGTTTGCCGTCGTTTGAATAAAATCAGATTATTTTTTGCATTCCGCCTAATTATATTATTAGTCATAATTAATTATTAAACTTCTCAAATAATATAATTAGATGAAAAGTGTCCAACAGAAAATTGTAGAGCAACATGAAAAACTTCCCGATAGAGCTTTCTGTTGCTCAATACGTGCTACATAAAAGTGTTTTTCTGAGTGCGAAAGAAGCCCGCGAATACACGCAGAATTGCCGTGCGACTGGCGGCTCGAGACACTTTGCGTGTATTCGCGGCCTTCTTTCACGCTCGGAAAAACACTTTTATGTAGCACGTATTGAGCAACGGAAAGCTGTATCGGGAGTTTTTCATCTTGCTCTACAACTTTCTCATTGAAACTTTGATAATTAGGAGCGTCTTCTCAAGTTAGATAATTAATTACAATTACTTATTTATTCTCCGCCTCCTTTTTTCCACGCGCAACATTCGATTCTAATGACATTTCCCACAGCATTGCCGCTATCACCTGCCCGACGCTATTTCTTCAAATTGTTACAGGCTACCTTTCGCGGAATCAACATGTGGTTACCTTTGTCAAAATGTTTTCCTTTGTATATCCACCCCTAATGTAACACCCCCCAAGGGGGCCTTAAGGTGATACAATTAAATTAAATTAAATTAAATCTCAGTAAACAAAAAATTACTGGCGGCTGCTCCACTGTACTGGAAACAATACGCACTAGGTTTGCTTCACGTAACGCCATTCCTCTTTTTTTAATCGTGCTGCGTGATAGCTGGGACACCCTGTATATGAATTAAGGATCGTTCGATTAGAGGCACTGAGTTTTTCACTTGGGACAACAAATAAGCAGGCATGGGCAAGCATCTGCGTGAAGATTGCGAACATGCTTGTCCATGTCTCCTTTTTTAGTGTCCCCGCGTATAAAAATTCAAGCGCAGTTAGCCGAGCGATGCTGTACCAACTAACCCCAATTGAGGACTTGTTGGAAGGACAAAGAAAAACACATTTAAGGCAGCCCAATTGTTATTAATGGTAAGCACTAACAATCATTCTCATTCTGTATATCTTAGGCCATAAATGAATAGTCAAGAATTTATAATAGACAATACTGCTGTCAAATGGGATTCAAACAATAGACCATTCACTTCGCACACCTATCGTTTTCCCACTCTGTCTTCCTCCACACTCTCTCAGTTTAAAGAATCGTAACTCTACATTAAAAAAAATGACATGCAGGGACGTATTTATTGCCGTTGTAGCAAGAATAAATTTTGAAGAACTCATATTGAAACACGAAGAAACGGTTCCAGGTTATGTATAGCGCCCACCGACGCTCCATGTAATAATGATATAAACTGCCTTGCTGTGTATATACATTTCACGGGGGCGTCGAGGAACGCAAATAACCGAGGCTGTAACGCGGAATTTGTCAGCTGGAAAGGCGGAGGCCTCGGTGCGCGCGTAAAAAACGCTCCGCTCTGATCCCACCGCTTAGCGTCGCGGATGTTGAGCGCGCACCCTTGGATCATTAGCGCTTCCCGTGCTACGCCTAATGCCTCGAGCTTGAGCGGCACCACGTTAGCGCATGTACACACGTTTGCACGCGTCGGGGTGCAGCACGCGTTGTGATCACCGTCGCAATCATCGTCGTGGACAACCACGCATTTGTTCTCTCGAAGAGGCGTACGCTGTAGTATAACGTATACGCTTGCATACCATGTTTTCATAGGGTTCGCTGTTATGGGTTCTTTAAGCTCTCGACGTGTCCCTAAATCCACCCGTTGGCGGCAGCACCGCGAAATTACCTATATGTCACAACGTCTATCAGTGCTGCGTCCATTTTGCGTGGACGTGGGTACATATTTATTTGAGGCTGGCTTTGAGGCTCGCAACGGCCGTAAAACCAGCGATTAGGAGTATAAGCGTGGGCTTATTTTAACCTATTGTCATTATTACCGCGAAGATAAAGTTTATGTTCGATATCGTGAGCAGTGTTTCAATAAAAGGAGTCACAAAGTGGTACCGTCTAGCGATTTTAGTAAACGATATGCTTGACCAGGCATAACGTAACCTCATATTTTAACACGAAAGTGTTTTATGCCGGGGTCCGCCAAGACTTCACTGACGTATTTCCGTCACGGAAATACGTCAGTGAAGTCTTGGTGGACCGGAAATACGTCATAGAACATAATACAAAGAAAGAAACCAGAAGAAAAAGTTCCACAAACATGCAAAATTTGGAAATCGAACCCACGACCTCTCGGTCCGCGACGATAGATCGCCGAGCGTTTAACCCATTGCGCCACAAACGCATTTGCAGAGAGCTACACAGACGCGCCTTATATATCTAACACTCCTCGGTGTACCCGCGCTCTTGCTCGGGGCGATGCCGCCGCCTACGAGCAGAAAAAAGTTGTCGCAGTTTCACCTGAAAGGTGAAGCATCAATTGCGATAGCAAAATTGTAGAGAGCTATACGGAGTAATGATATTAGCTTTATCAGCTGTATAAACTTGGACATGCAGCAGCATCGGCAACACGCAGAACTGTTGTCGACGCCATCCGCGTTTTGCCCGCGTTCGCTCAAAATGCGTGCGGCGTTGGTGACTGTTGCCGGAGCCTCTGATATAAATAGGCACTGCGTGCCGCAGCTAAACGTCGCCTCCCTTCCCTCCCCCTTCCCACGGCCTCTCGCTCGTCCGAAGAAGGCGCGTTTGCTCTACATACATGGTGATTGTGAAGGAGAGCAGAGACGCCTACTTCTGCAGCCCTTAAGCGAGCACGGCGCAGAACGCGCGTTTGTTCTCCGCCGTGCATTCACTCCCCGTGAAAGACGCGCCCCTCGCGCCCTTTCACTCGCACATACAGCGTTCGGCGCGCGGCGACGATTTCTTCTCCAAATGACGTCATACGGAACCTCATGGCGACGGCGACGGCAGAAATCTGCTTTTGAGTGTCCATATAATTGCTATCGCAATAAAAGAGAAGTACTGCATTATGACACTAACGCGCACCGACAGTGAACGCTTCGGTGGTCTCAGCACTACGACGCCTCGATGCCAGCATTCGAAGGGACGCTGGCATCAAGAAGCACTACCAACGCCACCTAGGTGGCGTTCACCGTACTCAGCACAGCGGAGCGTGGCCTCCGCAATTAGCTCTGAAAATGTTTCTGAAGTTGATCGCGGAGGCTGCAATTACGACGCGCTGTACGCGCTGATTTGACTCGGTGACGATTCAGTTACGTGCTTTGTCTTGCGCGTTGTATTAGTGTGTCAGTTACGTGCTTCGTCTTTCGCGTTGTGCTAGCGTGTGCAGCGTAGTGCAGCTTCTATATGCACGACGGTTGCTCATGGTCATCGACGTTGGTAGTCGTGATGGAGGAGACGTGCCACCAGGCGTCAGCGTGGGTGCATCAACGCCTAAGGGCGCTTTAGCCACAAAACACCAATAGACATTATATATCAATGTGCAATAAACATTACACTACTTCTGTGAAGACACGTTTCACTTTCGTGTTCTATACCGATTCCTATATAAGAGGGATCAACCACATTTTTTCTATAGAAAATTCACCATCCAATTAAAAATCGCTGTAGAAATTCTCACTTCCGAAAAATAAAAAAAAACCACACACTGCTTCAATAACTGTGCCAATAACGTGTGTTGCAAACCAGTTCTGTGTAAGCCGTCCTTATACACTTCGAGTTATCCTTCAATTTGGCCTCGCCTTGCTAGCTGTTAGCCTCCTGGTTAACTCAGGTGGTAGAGCGACAACGCCGGAAAGGCGTAGGTCCTGGGTTCGATACCCAGCCCAGGATGAATCTTCCCTCAACTTTGAAGCTTTCATTAAGGGATAATTGCAATGGCTTCCTTTATAGCTTCCGTTACCCTCTCATAACTTGTGAACTGAACAAATTGCGCGACATTCTTTTGAATTATCGTTGATCACAATCTTAAGTCGTAATTTCATGTCGCATCAGTCATAAAAAATAGGATTTGGGATAAGAGCACTAGTTAAAACCCGCTCATTTTTTCCACACAACTTATTTTTTGGCTTTGTTTCATTTTCACACGTACACACAAAGACTACTGCCATTACATCCTTTGAAAACCAGTATTACTCCCCTAATTAGTATCAAGAAAACGGGTTCTTAGATTAATAGCATTCTGTCCCTCCTTTCGTCATTTAAATGTCTGGGCCCACATTAAAAAAAAAGAAAAAACATTCTTAGGCAAGAACTGTTCTAAATGCACGTGAAAACTAACTGCGATGTTATACATATTGTTACGGGCCGCCTCCTTCATTAAGGAAGAAGACGATGATCGCCGGGAAACGCTGCGCGTGTTCAGCCATCTTGGCCATCTCTGCCAACAGTCCCTGTATATAAATACTGTCCCTCTTTTATCTATTTGACGCCCCGTCACACATTGGTGGGAGGCGCTGGGTATTCTCGCCAGACGACGGAGCTCCGAAACGGTCGGCGCTGCTGCGCGACCACCAAGGCACAGCAACCGGAATCTCCTTCTGCGCCGCGGACACCGATTGTCGAAGTCCAACCCCAAGACGCTGGAACGTTGAACGGCACCGATGGTATCGACGTTGAGGAATGGCTCACGCTATACGAACGGGTGAGCGACTCCAACCACTGGGACCTGACAGTCATGCTGGCCAATGTGGTGTTTTATCTTAGTGGAACGGCGAAGTTGTGGTACGACAATCACGAGGCCGACTTTGGGAGCTGGGATACATTAAAACAAAAGCTCCGTGACCTGTTCGGTCAGGCCTCCAGTCGGAAAATCACTGCGAAGCAACAGCTGTCAACGCGCGCCCAGACGTCCACGGAATCATATTTGTCTTACATACAGGATGTGCTGGCGCTGTGCCGTAAAGCTTACAGTAACATGCCAGAGTCTGACAAGGTCGGCCACGTCCTGAAACAGATAGCGGACGACGCATTCAATTTGCTCATGTGCAGAAATTGTGCTACCGTCGATCGATGATCGTCGATCGATGATCGAGGAGTGTCAGCGCTTCGAGCAGGCTAAGAGCCGCCGTATTGAACGACCATTCGCCCGGCTTCCCAACACCGCTGCAACGTCTTCGTGTGAAGAGCGGCCGCAATCTAACCTTTTGCCGCCGTCGGCCGAATTGACGAGGATTGTCCGCCGTGAAATCGAGACAATGGCTCCCGCTAGCCTCTTACCAGCTCTAACGCCCGCGACTTGAGCACACCAGTGGTTTCACTCGTTCAAGCCATCGTGCGAAACGAACTCGCGAATCTCGGGGTTCACGCTACTTGCGCCGTTGTCAGCCCTACATCCACTTCAGGGGCCCCGACATCGTTCCCTCGGTATCCACGGTTCGCTCCACGATTGCGAAACCCTGCTGATTGGCGAACTGAAGACGATCGGCCTATCTGCTTTCACTGCCGCCGTGTCGGGCACGTTGCTCGCTACTGTCACAACCACTGGTCGTTCCCGCCACGTGCTTCATCGTTTGGCCATGCTCGCCGCCTTGATCGCAGCCCTTTTGAGCCACTATCTGCGGCACACCCCTACAATCCTGACGCTGCCACGACATGGTCCTGCCGCTCGCCGTGACCTACAGGTCACCAGTCGCGTTCGCAACTGTACCGCCGTCCGTCCTCCCGCTCCCCTCCACCTCGCCGCGCCCCGTCGCCGAGCAACCGTGGCTCCTTCACTCCATAAAACTAAACGACGCAGCGCCCGGAGGTAATGCTGCATCTACGACTCTGCCCCAAAACCCTCTAGTTACTCTGGCGACTCGACGCTGTGTGTTGGACGTTGGACGTTGATGGCGTGACGATTTCTGCACTTGTCGACACCGCGGCTTATATTTCTGTCATGAGCTCTGGTCTTCGCCGTCGCCTAAAGAAGGTGGTCACATCTGCTGTTTCCCACGTCGTAAGAGTGGCCGATGGAGGAACTCCCACCATCTTTGGCATGTGCACCGCCCGCGTCACAATCGCCAGTCACCCAACTACTGTTTTATTTGCCGTTCTTGAACAATGTCCGTACGACGTTATTCTTGGTCTGGACTTTCTCGCAGCTCATTCTGCCCTAATTGACTGTGCAACTGGCCTCCTACAGCTCGAACTACCTCACCTAGCTGATGCCCCAATCATGTCTTCGGCCCGTCTCTGCTCTCTCGACTATGTGCGCATGCCCCCGCAAGCCGCCATGTATATCGCCATGGTCTCGAGCCCTCCTGTCGCTGATGGCAATTACGTGCTATCCCCGGTAAGGGACGTTCTGCTCGCCAAGAACGTCGCCGTGCCTAACACCCTCTTGACTGTCACCCGCAACCGCATCGCCATTCCTATATTTAAACTTCAGCACCTCTGCTCAACTGATTCAGGCAGGCATGTCACTCGCCGCCATTACTACTGCCGAAGAATGCGAAATTTGCGCGTTGGATCCCCCAAGCCCCTCCAGTTCGTCCTTCCTTTGCACCACAAGCAGTTCGCCGCGCGATGTCTTTGTCGGAATGATCCCTGACGACCTTCCTTCTGATCAAGCTACTGACCTTCGCCGCCTCCTGGAGTCTTGCCACGACATTTTCGACTTCGACGATCGTTCTCTGAGCCAAACGTATGTTGTCCAACATCGCATCGACACAGGGAACGCGAGCCCTATACGTCGCCTTCCCTATCATGTCTCCCTCGCCGAACGTAATGTGATCCAAGACGAAGTTGACAAAATGCTCACAAAAGGTGTCATCGAACCTTCTTCCAGTCCATGGGCGTCCCCTGTGGAGCTAGTAAAAAAGAAAGACGGCAGCTGGCGCTTTTGTGTTGACTACCGACACTTGAACAACATCACACGCAAGGACGTCTACCCCCTGCCTCGAATCGATGACGCCTTGAACTGCCTCCACGGCGCCACGTACTTTTCCTCCATCGACCTACGCTCCGGATACTGGCAGATTACCGTTGATGCCATGGACCGTGAGAAGACTGCGTTCGTCACACCGGATGGGCTTTACCAATTCAAGGTTATGCCTTTTGGATTGTGTAATGCCCTGCGACCTTCGAGCGAATGATGGATTCTCTCCTTCGGGGCTATAAGTGGTCTACGTGTTTGTGCTATCTAGATGACGTGATTGTCTTTTCGCCTACGTTTGAGGACCCACCTGGCCCACCTGTCGGCCATTCTTGATGTGTTTCGCCGCGCTGGCCTACTTCTCCTAGTGTTTCGCTCGGCGTCACATCGCCGTTCTCGGTCACCTTGTTAGTGCTAGCGGTGTCCAACCTGACCCCGACAAGGTGCGTGCCGTCCGAGATTTTTCTGTTCCTCGCTCAGTTACCGATGTATGGAGCTTTGTCGGCTTGTGTTCCTACTTCCGCCGCTTTGTCAGGAATTTTGCCGACATTGCCCGGCCGCTTACTAACCTACTCAAGAAGGACATCTCTTTTTCCTGGGGTCGTGGACAAGCTGCCGCATTCACCACCCTTGTCAGTTTACTGACTTCACGGACTATTTCGGCGCATTATGACCCGTCGGCCCCTACGGAAGTTCGCACCGACGCTAGTGGCCACAGCATAGGTGCAGTACTCGCCCAACGCCAGAACGACCAGGACGGTGTCATTGCCTACGCCAGCCGCCTTCTCTCGTCGTCGGAGCGGAATTATTCGATAACTGAGCGCGAATGCCTGGCTTTGGTCTGGGCTGTGGCAAAATTCCGCCCTTATTTGTACGGCCGAACATTTTCCGTTGTCACGGACCACCATGCCCTTTGCTGGCTCTCGTCGCTGAAGGATCCTACAGGAAGGCTTGACCGCTGGGCGTTACGACTACAGGAGTACACCTTTGACGTGCTCTACAAATCTGGCCGGATGCACCAAGATGCTGGCTGTTTATCCCGCTACCCTGTTGACCCTACCGACACCACCGAACGTAATACCGGTGACTTCGCCATGGCTATTGCAGATCTGTCCAACATACGCGCTGAACAGCAAAGTGACGACACGTTACGATCTATAATTGACCGCCTCCATTCTCGTCAGCCCGACCCATCACTTCGTCTGTTTGAGCTTCACGACGATATTCTTTACCGTCGTAGTACCACTCCCGACGGCCCTGAGCTTCTGCTTGTTCTCCCCAAGCATCTTCGTGCTACTGTTCTCCAAGAACTCCACGATGCTCCGACCACTGGCCATCTTGGCGTATACCGCACATACGATCGCGTGTGGCGCCGGTTTTCTGGCCTGGTCTGTGCCGATTTGGTCGACGCTACGTTGCTGCGTATGACCTCTGTCAGCGACGTAAACGGCCCTCGGGGTTGCCTGCAGGCCTTCTGCATCCTTTTCACATACCCCAGGAGCCATTCTACCGCGTCGGTCTCGACCTCCTCGGTCCATTTCCTTCGTCTACTTCAGGGAACAAGTGCATCGCAGTTGAAACCGACTACGCTACGCGTTTTGTCATCACGCGAGCTTTGCCGACTAGTTGCGCCACTGACGTCGCCAACTTCCTCCTCCATGACGTCATCCTTCGTCATGGTGCTCCTCGGCAACTGCTCACAGACCGAGGCCGCTACTTGTCGAAATTTGTCGATGACCTCCTTCGTTCCTGTTCTGTGGAGCACAACCTCACTACTGCGTACCACCCGCAGACCAACGGGCTTACCGAAAGGCTGAACCGCAGCTTAACAGATATGCTGTCGATGTGCGTGTCTGACGATGATCGGGACTGGCACAGCGTTTTGCCATACGTCACGTTCGCGTACAACTCCTCCCGTCACGACACCGCCGGTTTTTCGCCGTTTTACCTCCTATACGGCCACCACCCTGCACTGCCTTTTGACACGCTCCTACCTGCTGTTCTACAACATACCACGGAGTATGCCCGCGATGCTGCCGCACGAGCCCATCTGGCACGTCAGATAGCGCATGAGCTACTATCCGACTCGCAATTATGCCAAAAGGACCGTTACAACCGCAGCCACCGGCACCTCTGCTTTTCTCCGGGATCTCCTGTGCTTCTCTGGACTCCTTCTCGTCGCGTCGGTCTCTCCGAAAAGCTCTTATCGTGTTACACCGGACCTTATAAGGTTTTACGGCAACTTAGTGACGTGAATTATGAAATCACCCCACTGAACAGTTCTTCACCATCTACCCTGCCATCTCGTGGCGTCGTGCACGTATCCCGACTGAAGCCGTACTTTTCCGTCGCCTCCTCGTGTAATTAGTCTGCGCCGAGACGGCGCTCAGCCCGCCGGGGCGGTTAGATGTTACGGGCCGCCTCCTTGCATTAAGGAAGAAGACGACGATCGCCGGGAAACGCAGCGCGTGTTCAGCCATCTTGGCCATCTCTGCCAACAGTCCCTGTATATAAATACTGTCCCTCTTTTACCTATTTGACGCCCCGTCACAATATGATTAGCGATAGCAGCAAGCCAATAGCAAGAAGATCTCCCGAGTGACAAATCTTGCCAATATTCGGACTCCGTTGCTGCCGTTTAGCGCATTGCCGCTCACTTCCTTATATAAATTTGTAAATTGACGATCCTACATTCCAACGTCTTACAATAATTGTTACAATACGTTCGCTGTACGCCGGTTTATTGCACACGAGGCTTGCTCTATTGAAAAACTTGATTTCGACATTGAGTAAAGACAAATTAAGGCTTCTGCTTCAGTGTCATTTTTCTTTGAAATTGCCTAAATTATTGCCAAGTTGCAACTTTAAATGTTCGCTGAGAATGTGCCTGTTTCTCTTGTCGAGTTCTGGTATATGTCCATATGCTTATCTTACTCTGCGTGTGCTGGGGCACCGTATATTAATGCGCCAACATTAGAACGGTCATGCGAACGACCACCCGTCTGTCGGCTTGTGTACGGCAAAAGAGAGTAGAGAAGGGGATAGGGGAGGCCGACGCCGGTGGAAGGGAAAGAGGCACTTGATGGAGGCGGCGCGTACAACGCGCTGGAATGCGGCCCCGCACAGTAGGCGCTCGGCCGTCAGCAGATGCACTTTGCTTCCGGAGGTTCGCCGGTATACATACAAGACTGCCTACAGGACGCCCTTGCTACCGCTTCAGCTGCCGCCAAAACAATCGGGCTTTCTTGCTCACCCGCTAAATCTGCTCTCCTCCTTGTCCACCATCCGCGATGGCAACCCTCTCCCCTAGCACTACTACTGGATCGTCGTCCCATTCCTCTAGTAAAATCCATAAATATTCTCGGCCTCCACATCCAAGCCGATTCTGGAGCCTCTTCCGCAATCCTGCACATTCTCAAGCAAGGGGAACAAATTCTACACCTAATGCGTCGCGTCACTAACCGTGTTGGGGGCCTACGCGAATCTGAACTTCTTGGTCTTCGTGACACACTCCTTCTATCTCGCTTTTGCTACCAGCTCCCTTACTCTTCGCCAACAGGACCTTAATGGCGTTGACCCACTCGCACGCAAAGCAACAAAAATCGCTTTGGGCCTCCCAATCAGTCCCAGCAACGACCGCCTAGCTCAGCTGGGCGTCCACAACACTACAGAAGAGATTATCTTGGCTCACCGTCGCAATGAGGAGCTTCGCCTGAGCACCACCACTCAGGGACGCCACATCCTGGCCTATGTCGACTTCTCTGTCTCCACGTCCCCCTCCACCACCTCTACGGCACTTTCGTAATCCTGCGCAGCACTTATACGCATCGCGCCATTACCTCGCAACATGAATCCCTGTATACGCGCACAACGCCGCGCGGCTAGAATCCTCTATTTTCAGCATTTCATCCGCACTCATCCAAACCGTCATTTCTACTACACGGACGCTAGCGTCTGCTCACTCGGCTCTGCCATAGTAGTTCTTTCGGGCAGCTATGCTATTCTCCATAGAAAAGTCCTCTCGATTACAGATCCCGCACTTGCTGAACTACATGCGATAGTAGCTGCTTGCCGCTATCTTCCCCCCAACACCCCGCACCTTCCTATCATATTCATAGACTCCATGGCCGCCTGTCGCTCCTTATTACGCGGGGAACTTCCTACCCCTCTGGCACACATTCTCCAAAGTAGTCTGAGTACACAAGTTGAAATCGTGTGGGTACCTGGCCACGCGGGACTGTCGTAGAACGAACGGGCTAACCGGCTCGCCTGTGACACTCTTCGCCAGGCTCCCGGCTTCCCCGGGCCAAGCTCACATGATTCCCGACCTCCTCCCATTTCTCTCCAGCCCTATCGACTCGCCCGCCGCGCGTTTCCGCCTTTACAACTCTGTCTATCTCGCGCACACGGCGTCCGCACACAAGCCCAGACGGGCTCCCTCCTTTCTCCCACACGCATACATCTCCTTCGCGCATTCGCGGAAGAGCCACCTCCACGATGTCACAGGTGTGGCGGTCATCCCAATGGCTCTCACATACTGTGGTCCTGCCCCCCCCCCCCCCCCCCCCCCCCTCAACATCCACTAACCTATCCCCTACCCCTACGGCTGCTTGGTTGACAATCACAGCATCATTGCTGGCTCAGCGGTACTTGGCAGCCTTCATCGCTGCAGCGATGAAAGGCGTGCTCGGCGGGACCCTGGACTGAGGGACCCTCTCCACAACGGTACTCTTACTTCTCATTTTAATAAAGTGTATCATCATCATCACTCCCGGGAAAGCACGGACACGTGTCGCGCGTTCCAGTAGTCGTGTTAGCGGCTGCATTCGTGTTCTGTATGCTGCAAAGTTTGCAGTAACGATGGACGCTGCGCCTTCTACTGGAGAAAACTAATGCTCACGCATTAGTCACATTAATCTCATTGATCACCCTCATTATTTGCTATCTTGCGTGCAGCCAGCACGTTTTGTTACGAACGACATTCTATTTCGTCCGACTGGGTTTGTAGCATTTCATGTGTTGAATTTAAAAATTGTCTTTCAACAGTTCTGACAGGAAGCCCTCCTACATTATTTACTTCGGGGACTCCTCCTGAAAGCGAATCACGTATGCACAATGCATAATCAATTTGTGAAAGAGTGACTGACTCGGTCTGACTGAATGACCAACCGATCGACTGAACGACCGGCTGACTGGATGGCGTAATGGCTGCATCAAAGGTCTCTGTCAACAACTACGGAGCTCCTCGACCAGTCACAGCGTCTACAGGAACTTTCGTGTGTTCAGGCTATGGTCTCGTTTCCTGCACCAAATGCACTGGCACAACTCGCACTATGCTAGCTGTTCCTAAGCCAAGCCTGGCCGAGACAACATCATAGTCATCAAGTTCCGTGCATGTCACTTATGCGAAGCACGGATAGGGTCTTGTATTTCCTCCTCCCATAGCCAGAACGTTCTCCCAAAACAATAAGGGCAAACGGCCGCGGCGTTATCTGGTACGGCCAATGGCACGAATACAGCGAGAGAAAAAAAAACACCTCAGGTGTGCAGCATGAACGACTTCAGAAAACAAGGGAGAGCAAGTGTAGCCGTTTCCCTCGGTCTGTATGCGCTGCATTACTTACGTAAGCGTATATGCACCATCTCCCCTCGTTCGTGAGATAACAAGAAAAAAACACGCGTAGCGAGCGATTCGGGATATAGCCGCAAAAGCACACTCCAGCGGTATCGTAGAGGTCGGAACGAGGTAAAGATAACTCTGTCGAGACTGAGGAGAGGCCGCAGCAGAAGTGGGCGGGCAATTGCTGTGGAGCAAATGACGTCCTCGCAGCATATCTCCACCGTGGCTACCGCGCACGCATATAAACAACAACGGGAACATAAAGTGAGCGACGCAATGACAGAGAAGGCATTTACACGCGGTAGGTTGCAAGCGCCGGCGGGATGCATGCATAGAAACGAGGGGGGTGAGCAAAAACACAGGGAAAACCTAAATGAGGAAGGAAACGTGGGGCGAGGGAGAAAAATAAAGAAAAAGTTGGACAAGGGGCCCGCGTTTCTTTGCCCGGCAAGACCTTCCTTGTCTGCGCGTGCTTATCTCTTTGAAGCTCCCCTCTCCGTTCCTTCTTTCCGAATTGCATTTGACCGGGAGGATGGCTCATTTCCTCGTGATTACTTCTTCCCTCGTGGCGGCCAAAGCAATGGGACATGCGAGAGGACTCGCTGCGTCTCGCGCTCGCCTTCCTTTTATATTTCGTTCCTTTCGTCTTCCATAGTATTTTCTACTTTCGTTCCTTTCGGGAGGGGGGACACTGGGAACGCAGCTGTGTGTGAACAGCTCCCGCTGCCGGCGGCGGGAGTAACTGGAACGGCCGGCGCAAGAGCAGCAGCAACGGAGGTATAGTCGTCGTCATTACCGCTGGTTCGGGCGAAAGATAAAGTGGAGCGCCATTCTAAGCAATTGATAATTTTCATGGCCCACCACCCACTCGGTTATGCCTTCCTGCGGTGCAAGCTCGTATAGAAGCACCGCGTCAAACCACCCCGCTGGCTACCGAATCAATGGCGCATTGCTCGTGCGGGTAAGATAGGTCCAAGAGAGAGAGAAAAAAAAAGAGGAGTCATCATGAAAAAGAACGAGAAACGCACATCACTAAGGGCGACTGAATGACCTGCCCGATGCAGATAGACGGTGGGGAGTGAGGGGCGGGAGGGGGGGGGGGGGGGGGGTGCTCGTGCGTTTGAGTATTATCGTTGCCTGAAATCGACGCCTCGAATGTGTGGACACGTAGAGGGACGTCAGTGGGCAGCGTTATGCAGAGTGTCTTGTTTTCTCTCTTGTTTCCTGTCCGCTTGTCCTCTAATCAAACAGTCAGTGGCGGTACTCATTGCTTTCTATTTTTCTTTTCATGAATGCTGAATTTATTGCGGCCGCTGGAAGGTTCCACTCTCCGCTGGAATTTCTGCCGTTTCCGATAGTGCCAAACTCCGCCTCCTGTGTGTCGCGATGATTGAAGATATGCACTTTTGCCCTCCAGAATATATTCCATTGAAGTTAAGCAAAGTAAAAATTAAATTTATAAAGCCGAATGAAAAAAAAAAAAGAACGAATTGGCGACGCGGAACAAATGGCGATCATATACATCACCACCAATCTCGGATATTACGGCTGCGATGTGCCGACCAGCGTGTTAAGAAAAAAGGGTGCAGTCCAATTACGTTACGTGCAGTCCATTATATGTCACGTCAAGAACGGAAAGCGAGAACTAATGAGCGCATTAGGACTAAATATTAGCCTGCCACTGTGCGACGAGCATACTGCCCGTCGTTCGGAACAACGCCCTGAAATTTGAGGACAGCAGCTCCAGCTTTATGTACGGCTACTGGAGCGGCGTTTTGCACGTGCTGTGTAGCTGATTTGCTAATACCCAGGCGAGCACCTACCGTTTTCCACTACGTTTAAGCCTGGACGCAGGCACCAGTCTCAGTGCGCCATCATCAGTGGGTCACGCTACTCCCTGCGGTCATGATTTATAGGCAATGGCGTCACACGTGTTCGGTGGCATGTGGGATATTGAGAAGAGCAGGTAAGGAAGGGGGAGGCTTGAAAACTATAGTCGGAGTGACAGGCACATACTATTCCTTGAGACGGCTTTCTGGGCCATCTTTACTGGCTTATCTCGGAAATATATTTTCTACGTTTTGAACCAATGGTCGTAAAAGCTTTATCAAGCAAACCATGAAACCTTACCTTCGTAGCACGCTTGTGTTCTGCTTGAAGATCGATTCTTGGCATGGCAAAAACAGTGGCACAGTTGCACTATGAGACTTTGTTTACAAGGGTATGTATTAATTCAGCCCTTCATTTAGTTTGTAGAGCAGCAGCTTATCTTCTTGCGCCTTACCTTGCACCAAAATATCAGATAAAAAGGAACAAATCCTGCGCTTGAGTAGATGAAACCCTGCTCAAATCCAGCGCCTAATGTAGCTCCAATCCTGCTCAAATTCTGCGCTTATGTAGTTCAAATCCAGCGCTAATGCAGCTCCACTAACGTGAAGCAGTGATGCACCGGTGTTTCCCGTATGTTAACTCACCGTTGGTTTTAACTACACAATTAAGCGCAGGATTTGAGCAGAACTTGAGCTACATTAAGCTCTTGATTCAAATTATGCGCTTGTGTAGTTCAAATCCAGCGCTAATGCAGCTCCACTAGCGTGGAACCTGGGCAAGTAGTGATGCCCCGGTGTTTCCCTTATGTTATTATTGTGCTATTCGTGCACGAGTGAGGAGGACTCGAGCGCTTGTGGGGTGGTGGCGCCCTGTCTTCCGCTGCGCTGGTACCAGACTTTCGTTTCGGAAGCGAATTTCACAAATTTATGCTAATTCCAGCATATGCCTGGCTCATACCCGTATTGCATTGAGCGTTTTATATCCAATGCAGGTATGCGCCACACGTGATTTTATTATCATTAATCGTGACGTAACTGACGAGCATGTGATGTATGTCATGCCTATCAGTCATGTCAGTCATACACTCGTACCATTCCATGCCAATTTTGGTATATACCAAGTGAACGAGACGCGAGTTTTCAGCAGATCTTGTTTTTGTGCATGACCACGACGACATGACATCACATTAGACGCCGACAGCCCGCGCCCCCAAAAGTGATTCGCACTTAAAATCAAAAATAAGACAAGCAAATTTATCGAGATTACATGTTTTATACCAGGCTAGCCAAGAACGGTGCCAGTTACAAACAAAGTGCACTGACCTGGAGCTCCACGCTTAGCGGAAACGGCATTAGTACTGAAGCGGTCACAAGAGGCTTAGTTCAGCAGTAAGGCTACGCTGGTCATAGATTTGACACTGGTGCCTTAGAATACTTACACGTATCCCAAGTTTATGATGATGAGGTGGCTGTGGGGTGCTCACACAAATTCTGCAGTACGTGGCGTGCTGCTCCTATAGTGAAATGACGAAACATGTAAGAAGGACGCTGGCTGCTTGTGACATATATTTAACTTGGGGGTGCCTTGACTCCATTGTTTTCTGCTTGTCGCACAGACTGAGACTTCGTGTCTCGATACAGAAGTACCAGTGTCCATTTCATAATGACTGCCTGTTTATTAAGGCGAAAGCCTAATAGGTCTCCTCGTTCAGTCGACCTTCGAAGTCCTTAAGCGAAGACGCGTCAACTACACGAAAGGTACAAAAAGGAGTCGAACCCTCGACCTTTGATGAGAGTCGAGCCCACAATCTTTGGTGTTAATAAGTTAATTAAGGCACAGCTAATTACCATATAGTTAATTAAGGCATTCGAGCCCACGACCTTGGGTGTTAATAAGGGCGAAGTTAATTGAGATAGAGTTAATTCAGGCAATTTTTTTCTCCCTTTGCGATATGCTAGCACACCATCGCGACGCCGATATTGTCCGTATCAGACACTCGGTGCAATGTATAATACGAAAGAAAGATCATGAAATGAAAATGATAGTTATAGAAAATTCGGCCTTGCTGCTCTGGACACAGTTGCGTCCTGAATCGGCAGTGCGCATTCTTTGGTTGTTTCCCCCGAGGCAGCCCCTTTTATCAGCGACGCCCAGACGGTGACAGTACCCGAACGCCACCTTCCGTGGAAGCTGTGACCAGTGCGAAGGCCAGTCTCCTGACCCAGACAAGATGGCCGTCACGGAGAGCAAGAAACCAGCTCGACGACTTCCGCGGAAACCCGCCGTGGTTGCTCAGTGGCTATGGTGTTGGGCTGCTGAGCACGAGGTCGTGGGATCGAATCCCGGCCACGGCGGCCGCATTTCGATGGGGGCGAAATGCGAAAACACCCGTGTACTTAGATTTAGGTGCACGTTAAAGAACCCCAGGTGGTCCAAATTTCCGGAGTCCCCCACTACGGCGTGCCTCATAATCAGAACTGGTTTTGGCACGTAAAACCCCATAATTTTTTTTTTACTTCCGTGGAAGCAGCCTGCACCCCCGGTTTCCAGAGTGCCTCATTTTTGCATTGAAGGTTGGATATCACAGGCGGAGTTCTGTGTTCTCCCTTTTATGTGTGAAAGTGTGGTGACGTCACTAAGCATATATATATATATATATATATATATACAGGGTGTTTCAGCAAACACTTTCAAAATTTATTTAAGATTGCCCGAGGCAGATAGCCCAATTTTAGTTAATGAGGTGGTCTACTCGAAGAGGCGGACATTACTTGCACAAGAAATTAAACTACGTAATCGATTAACTAACAAAAATTCACTAATAAAGTTTTTAACTAATTACCTGATGGAACATATTGCAATTTACAAATTGTAGCCGTGGAGTTCGCAAGGCGGATCCATTTAGAATTAATTCTTAGGATGACACCAGTTTCGAGATATTAATTCCCGAACTTAGCGGAGAAATGCATTGGCGTTCGAGTTAATTTTGTGCTTCAATGCATAAAGCGACGTTTTGTTAAGAACCTAACTGGAACGCCAATGGATTTCTCCGCAAAGTTCGGGAGTTAATATATCTCGAAACTGGTGTCATCCCGAGAATTCGTTCCAAGTGGATCAGCCTTGCGAACTCGACGGCTACAATTTGTAAATTGCAATATGGGCCATCAGGTAATTAGTTAAAAACTTAATTAGTGAAGTTCTGTTAATTATTCAATTATGCATTTCAATTTCTTGTGCAAATAATGCCCGCCCCTTCGAGTATACCAGCTCATGAACTAGAATTGTGCTATCTGCCATAGGCAACCTTTAAGAATTTTTGAAAGTGTTCGCTGAAGCACCCTGTATATATATATATATATATATATATATATATATATATATATATATATATATATATATATATGAACAAGCAGATAGGGAACCGAGGGGCCCGATTATTATTAATCATATCATAAGAAGCCAACAAACAATGATACCAAGGACAACATAGGGGAAATTACTTGTACTTACTAACTGAATTAAAGAAATGATAAATTAATGGAAATGAAAATGGATGATAAAACAACTGTCCGCAGGTGGGGAATGATCCCATCCCACGTCTTCGCATTTCGCGTGCGATGCTCTTACCATTGAGCTACCGCGGCGCCGTTTTCCCATCCACTTTCTAGGGTATTTATGTTTTTAAAACTAGTGGTGTTTTTATGTTTTTACAACTGAGTAGTGGCGCTGGCTAACACTCCCAGGGTTAGTTCTAGTTGTAAAAACATAAATACGCGGGAGCAGTGGTACGAGTACGTGCCGAGCGCTAGCACGATCCGCTTGCTTCAACGCAGCTAGCTGTGGAATACGACGACGACAAACGCGGGAGAAGTGGCACGAGCGCGTGCCGAGCGTCAGCACAGCCGCTTGCTTACGGTCACTACGACGACGACAGTCCGAGCGCATAAGGTGCTTCGCACCTAAATATACCCTGTTCCAGCCGGGATTGCAGTTGCAGTTGCATATTATTACACGACAATGGGATGATGAGATTAGGACATTTGCAAGCGCAAGTTGGAATCAGTCAGCGCAAGACCGGGGTAATTGGAGATCGCAGGGTTTCGGCCTGCAGTGAACATAAATATAGGCTAGAGCACTGCACGGGCTCGGGCTTACCCGAAAACCCGGGCCCGGCCCGGCCCGTGGGCCGGGCCGGGCCGGGTAGAGAAGTTTTTTCACGGGCTCGGGCCGGGCTCGGGCACGGCGTGTGCTTTTTGACCCGGGCCGGGGCCGGGCTCGGGCTTTCTGCGAATTATTCTCGGGCTTCTCAACTCTGAAAAACATGTATTTTTCGGTCTCGGGCCGGGTTCGGGCCGGTTTCGAGTCGGGCTCGGGCCGGGCTCGGGCTTAAGGTAAAGGGGTGGCGGGCCGGGCCGGGCGGGTAACGTAGATTAGTTCCGGGCCCGGGCCGGGCCCGGGTCTCGCCATAAAGATTTTGATCGGGCTCGGGCGGGCCGCCCAATGTAAAAACGGGCCCGGGCCGCGAAAATCGGCCCGTGCAGTGCTCTAAATTATAGGCTGATTATTATTATTATTATTATTATTATTATTATTATTATTATTATTATTATTATTATTATTATTATTATTATTATTATTATTATTATTACACGAGGTGACACGCCATGTAGCAGTTGCATAGGTAGCAGTACAAACTAGATAGAAAAGTCTGGCGGAAGAAAAATAAGATTATGGACATTTGATGTAATGAAAAACATGTATAGCATACCTGATTAATTCAAGCAGGCTAGGTGACTGTCACCGTCCCGTTTCAAAGGGAATGTCATTATACCATCATCTTCATTAGCAATCTATGCTGTCATTTAACATGCGATGCGACATGCGTCCGAAAAAGGCCCTATAAACGCGCCCTAGGCAAGCGCGCAGGCGTAGACGACCCGAACTTCGGCCAGTATGGTGGCGCCATCTAGTTAAGGCGCCTGCAAAATCCGCGTGCACAGGCGCAGACGACGAGATGCGATTCAGACGAGGCGCGCAATAAACGCGATACCGATGTGAGATGTGCGCCACGTATTCTCGGTACCTCTTCGGTACACGTTATGGCGTCTCCTCGCAAGGTACGAACCGCCGCTGAAGAAGCTAATCCTAGAGCTACGTGTGCGTCTACAACCAAGCATCATCGGGCTCAACAGACTGCTGTGCAGAGAGTATTACAAACCGCAGCTCGCCGTTGATGCCGGGCGGACAGTTGAGATCACTCTCGTCAAAACGAGGCGAAGACCCTGTTGTGCGTGGTGCCGAAATTGCTACTCTTAAGCCGCTCGCTCCACCAGCTTACGCTGTGACTGTGCTGCGTGTGCCGCGCAGGCCTGGAACTTTTTTTACTTTTGGTTTATATTAGTCTTTATCGCTTAAAAAGCTGCCAATCATGTACATTTACAGTATTACAACAAAAAATGTCTGAACTTCGCAAATTGCGCACTTTTGTGCAGATACATGGCATTACACTTTTCGATTGACGGAGCTGGGGCACTCGCCAGAGAATGCTTATGCATTAAAAAAACAAATTCATTGAACGTGTGCGCGGGATTTCTTCTTTCTCTGAGTTCGCATATGTCAAGCACGTTAACGTTCACGCCGGTCAACATTCCTGAGTTATTAGAATTTTGAATATGGAACGTGGCTACGCTAAAGGTTCGTGCTTTTCAAATATAGCTGAAGCGGAGAATTTTGTGAAAAAACATTAATATAGAAAATCGCTCTTTGCCAGCAAAACCGTACATTCAGTCAACAGTGAATGAGCTTGAGAAAAAGCGTTCCGAGATTTCCTAGTCAGATCGGCTGCTGCGGTGTCGCATTTAATGGCTATAAGACGTGGCCATTTACGCTTTCAGTAGGCCGGATCACTTCTCTCACGAATGCCGCAGTAGATGCATGTAATTGAGATCCATGATTTCCTGAAAAAAAATTCCCCTGAAGAGAGTATTTCGTAGGTTTTGGAGAATCAGACATGTTATGGCCAGAGAAATGCTATTACATTGGGTCGGTACCCCACTACAAAAAGTAGCAGTTTCGCCCGAAAGGCGAAGCAATGATTGGGACAGAAAATTAGTAGACAGCTATACGACATGAGGATAGTAGTTTTATCGGTCGTGTAAATTTCTAAATATTCGTTTACTTACTAAATCAACAAGCACACTGTCACGCGCGCACAGGTAAACATGAACACATCGCGCTCGATGACCGCGGGAGCTCGTCAAAACGCTGGAGTGATAAAGCGTGCCAGGGGCCGCGAGCGAATTGACCTTCGCGCAAGCTCTCGCTTCAACGCGAACTAAACGTCGGAAGCGCAGCGCATACGAAGCTACCGGCACTCGGCGAATGCACTTTGTTCCATCGCAGATCGCTTTGAAGATGAGGCCCCGCGGGCGCACACTTCGGCCACATCATAGATCGCTTTAAAGATAGGCGCCCGCGCGGCAGCTCCCTGAGAAGCAGCCGCAAGAGCAGAACGCCCCCTCCCTTGCCTCCCCCCCCCCGTCTCCGTCGCCTCCTCCCCGTGCCTCGCGCGCGAACGAAGACCACGCGCGCTTCCGGCCGCCTTCCTCTCTCGCGTGCGCGAGATAAGGCTGCGGTTGCCAGCTCACCCTCACACGATGGCACTCGCACACACGGCGCGCGGCGACAATTTTATCGCCGTTGGACTTTATACGGAACCTCACGGCGACGACGACGACGACGACGGCAAAATTGTGCTTGCAGTGTCCATATAATTACTATCCCAATAAAACACAGATGAGCGTAGTGGTAATTGTTTATGCCAGAAAACTATACCACCGGGCAGCTGGATTTATTTTTCGCTGAGCGCGTCAATTTACGGCGTGAACTTGGCGGAGCTGGGACATATACAGGCGGCGCATAACAACATCTGTTTTGAAATGCGACCGAGGAATATGAAGATAAACGGGTGTGAGTCTAAGGTTTTTAGATATTTCTATAGGAAAGAAATTACACCATCTTCCCGTAGGGAACCCTGAGCAGTATGCGAAGCAGCCAATGTAGTTTTATGTAGCTGTAGCTCAATGTAGTAGCCAATGTAGCTCAATGTAGTTTTATCAGCTGTATAAACTTGGACATGCAGCAGCACCAGCAACGCGCAGAACTGTTGTCGACGCCGTCGGCGTTATGCCCGCGTTCGCACCGAACGCGCCCGGCGTTGGTGACTGTTGCCGGTGCCTCTGGGGCGCCTACCATCGCGCCTCCAACCTAAGCTGCTTCGCATTATCACGTGCGGAGCCGCAGGTGTTGCCATTCGTTGCGCAATCCGGAGAGGAGAGGAGAGGAGGAGAGGAGGAATGCCGAGAGGAGAGGAGATGAGACAAAGAGAGGAGGGGGAGGAGGATTCGCAGTGCGGGTGTGGACGCCGCACGGCGGAGGGAGGGAGGGAGTGACATAGCCCCGAGCATAAGACGCTTCGCATCTAAAACGTCACCTCACGCTGAAGAAACTAATTCCTACAGAACACATCTCACGGTGAATGTCGACGTTAATACGATTAGCAATGAAGCGATGCGGAGACACATCGTATTGCCACCGGCGACGCGCGTCCTGTTCGTGTTTGCAGCCGGATTCCTCTTTCGCGCATCAATCTGGACACGATGCGGCATCTAGCAGCGCCGCCGAGAAGTCCGCGCTTGGAGCGTGTGGTAATATATATATGACGCGGGTTTTATTCTGCATAGTTCCGGCTAAATGTTAGGAATTTAAAAAAAATTTGTCATTGAAAAGAGGCACATACCCTGCGTGAAGTATCCTAGGAATGCTAATGGCAATAAAGAAATCAGGAAAGCGAACAATGAATATTGCGCTAGAGGCGTGGAAAGTGACACGAAAAGGGAGGTTAAACTCATTGTTAGAAAGGCAGAAGTAGCTTACGGTATAGGTGCGGAGGAGAAGGGGACAACGACTTTCAACTCCGTATGCATGCGTGCGTCTCACTTTCTCCCGTTGTGAGCTGCAAGTTATTATTCTTAGACAAACTATTCCGGTAGTGTATCCCAGAGATGGGGCTGTATCGAGCAGCGAAGAATCACATGAAAAGAGAAAGTTTACGCTAAAGGTTCGTGCTTTTCAAATATAGCTGAAGCGGAGAAATTTGTGAAAAAATATAATAATGTAGAAAATCGCTCTTTGCTAGCAAGACCTTACATTCAGTCAGCAGTGAGTGAGTGCTCTAGTGTTCAAAGCCAGATCGGAATGTCTGAGTCTGAGGACGGGTGCTGTGGAAGAAAATTTGCCGATGACAAGCCTTAACTCTTCATTCCCCCCCCCTTTTTTTTTTTTTACAGGTGGAAATATCGCAGAAACCACAACACGTATGTCGTTAGCCTGTCGCAGTACCCATCCATAACTAAATGAGGACGTAGTTACCCTACTAAGGGCATTGGTCTTTAAGGATTATATAGTAAAGCTTAATGATTCTGCGGTAAAATGCGATTGGTGTGTTTGTGGCGTGAAGGCAGGGGGCACGCATAAATTTAAGGGCGATACATTTTTACCAGGTTCCATGGTTTGTTTCCTTACAAAACTCAGTTTTCCTTTCTCCGACAACAAAAAACATTGAAGAAGAAGAAAAAAAACATTGATTATTATTGCGGAGAGAATCAAGCCCACATTATTGCATCTCGAATTTTGCGCCTTAACTGTAACTTTCAGGCGCCTTAACTGTAATCTTTCAGTGTTATGTCATGGATTTCAAGTTATTTTAAATATTTTCTCCTATTTTTCTTCGTTTTAGCTAATAAAAAGTGGTCAAATCATTTTAGGTTGTGTCTATTGTTGCATATTAAAACCAGCAGGGGCCACGCTTGTCTGCAATTTAGCGCCACCAGAACGCTATAAATAGAGGACGCAAGCAGAGGGGCGCTGTCTTCATTTATGTGACTTCATTTATGGAACAAGTTCTCCACACATCGTCTCCTCCCTAACAACGGCGACTAGGATGGGATATTTCGCTAGCATTTGCAATACAAGGCAGAGAAATTTCACCGGGAAAGAGGATCTGTCTAGTTTAGAATTGTACGCGCTAGGAGAAGGAATGTAGCCGCTCAAAGTTATATGAATGTAAACGGGCAAACCATTGCTATGGAAATAGACACAGGCTCAGCGGTATCTATTATTCCTGATTCCTGAAGGCGAATTTGTGAAATACTTTGCACATCAGCATGTGCAGTTCCGCTTACTGACATACAATGGCTCAAGTGTTCCATTGAAGGGCAGTGTCACTGTTACTGTAACTCATTAAGCCGCTTCTTTGAGACTGCCGCTTGTAGTAGCTGCGAATAGGCCGAGGCCGGTTGAAGCACATTCATCTAAACTGGTGACAGGTCTTCCTAGTGAACACAATCACTAAACAGGATGGGCTACTAGACATATACAAGGACGTGTTCACGGGCCCAATTGGAACTGTTAAGTGGTTTGTGGGTTGTATTGTTCTGAAGTAGGGAACCCAACCAGTATTCTATAAAGCCAGACCAGTGCCGTATGCCCTGAAATACAAGGTTTAAAAATAGTTGAAGGGTGTTGGAAGCGTCAAGTGCGTTGTACCCGGTACGCGAAAGCCAATCGGCAACCCCTGTCGTAGCTCGTCTGAGCAGTGATGGAGATGCCGTCAGGATCTGTGGTGACTACCACGTGTCCTTAAACCCCTGTATTACGGTAGTCCACTACCTGTTGCCATTGCTGGAAGATGTGTTCGCATGTTCGTTATGGACATTGTGACCTGTTTCAGTGGGCTTGATTTATCCAAAGCGTATTTGCAACTTCAAATGAATAGCCATTCGGAAGAGTTGCTAAACGTTAAATACACACCTCAGCCTCTTTCGTTTCGTGTAGTTTCGTTTTGGTGTCGCGAGCGCCCCTTCCATTTTCTAGTCGGTAATAGATCGGGTATTCGCGGGCACACTGGGTCCTCCAAGACCCAGTGTGCTATTTCGATGATGTACTCATGGCGGGAAAGACCGAATACGAGTGCCTGAGACGTACCGAACAGGTGCTACAGAGACGATGGAAGCACGGCATACATACCAACGCCGATAAATGTCAATTTTAGAGCGCAGCTCTTAAGCGCCCGTTTCTGCGGCGAGCCTCGGTGTCGCCCTCGGCATCGGCGTGACCAAGCGAACGAGCACAACAGCGAAGGATGAAAGAGCGAATGTAGAGCGGGAGATGAAAGACGCGAGCCGCGAACAGCGGAGACCAATGAGAGCGGCCCCTTCAGTCACGTGCGCTCAGGAAACTGGTGTCATGAGGACCCGCTCGACCGCTACATGTCTACTGGTATCTGGTCTCAGCCGGACTGCATCGACTGCTCGCGTCAGCTCTTGCTCGCGCTTGTTGGTTTGCTCGATTTGGTCTCGTTCGCGCTTGTTTCGATTGTCTTAGTTTGAGATTGTTTTTACAGTGATGAGTCTAAACCGAGACCTCCTGATGGAAAGGTTGTTGGAGACAGTGCGCCATATCCGATTCTTTGCCACTAGACGGACCCTGAATACAAGGACGCAGAGGCGACGCCCAGTACCCCATTCTCCTCGACTTTGGAACGTGGCGACGCCGCAACAGAAGAGAGCGCACCAACATGATTATGATCAGTGGCAACGACGTCATCATCTTCATAAGACATGACTCGCGTTAAGAACGAAGGACGAAGAACGTAAATACAGCGCCCACCTGTAATCAGACGAAGAAAGAAGCACGCGACATCTCGCTCCTTTAGATAAGAGGCGAGATTCTCGTGCTGTCACGTGACTCGACTCTCGCAACATGTCGCAACGACTCTCCGCAAGTTGCACTGGTGTGACTAAAGTCCCTATATAGGTGTAACCGCTTTGCCGCAGCTGCTTTTTAACGCCGCGGTGGAGCGCCGCGCGCATATTACCGCTAATGTGTATGGTGCTTTCTGCGGTGATAATCGCTCCGAGATAGCGCCAGAGTAACGGGCGTCGTCTGTCCACCGATGACGCCATCGATAACGCATGCGGCGAGCGTGCCAAAACAAAGCGCTCTGCGGCGGCTGTTCTGAATCGCGCCCACGCGTCACCCGCGCGCTGCCTCTCGCGATATCCCGATTAGCGAGGCAGTCGCACCACACTTCGCTCGTTTGCAGCGTGCCGCACGATGCAGATTGTCCGCGCCAGTCAATATATAGCGAAATGAAAACACTTATCAAGCTGCGCTCAAATTTCGCATAAGGGAGTATCGTCTATGAATTTTTTAAACACCGCGTCCACTACCTAGGTCACAAAATTGAAAGAGTCGGCATTTATCCCACGAAAGATAAAGCAGAAACCGTACTGAGGGCTACAACCCCGACTGGCGTCTCCGAACTGACGGATTTCCTAGGACTAGTGAATTTTTGCGCTAGGTTCCTTTCCCAAACAGCAACGACCTTAGAACCGCTCTACAAGATGCTCAGAAAAGAATGTCCGTAGGAGTGGACAAAAGAGTGTGACGACACCTTTAAAAAAAAAACGCTGAACCTTGCACTCGGCCGCGCAACGCTTGAAACAGCGAAGCTGGGCGATCGTAGCCCAGAATTTTCCGGAAGTGCACGCGAACTTTTCATCTTATTACTCATGGTGATGATAATTTCTTTTCGTGCGTTGCAAACTTACGGCTGTCACTGCGCGTTGCATAGAGCAGCTTGCAACACCGACACCGCGTTCCAGGAGACCGATAAGTGGTTCTTGAGGGAAAGGGAAAGGTTGGCGCTATCTTCTGCAGCCCTTGAGGGAGCACGGCTCAGCGCCAAATTTCAGGAGACCTGCTCCGTGAATGCGTCTCTCTCTCGCTCTCATAGCGCGCAGAACCTCTTCACCTCGCAGAGCACGAGCGTACGAACGCGCCTGCTGTGCACGAAGACGACGATGCTCGAACGCAGCCATATGGTTCGCATAAATGCACGCTCTGCAGGCGTGGCTGTACTGTTCAACCGGACTGGTACCCCATTTTGGTGAGGTGCTTAGCCTTACTACCCTTTTAAAGCGGAACAGTGCCTCTTCGTTTTTCTGTGTGTGACTCATTGTACCCACCATTCTATGACTATGCACAATTAGTGAATGTTTTATTTGATGGCATGTTATTGTAATAAATACCATGAAAGAAAAAAAAAGTGGCTGTATAGCCTAGTGGTTTGCACGCTCGCTTTGAGAACGGGGGTACGCGGGCTCGAATCCCGCCTGAGCAAGAAAGTTTTACTTTTCTTTCTTGGTAGTGTCTTGCTACGCAACACAAATTACGGCTGGCTTTGAACAGCTTCGCTGTTAAAATGCAAGCTGCCTTTGAAAGAGAGGGGTCACTGCTAGCTTTGTACGACGGCAACAAACCGCTGCACCTGACGTGTGGCGCATCAGCATATGGCCTCGGAGCGACACTCGTACATTCCAAAGGTCACGACGAAAGACCCATCGCTTTCCCGTCCCGCACACTTACAGCGGCCGAAAGAAGCTATGCATAAATAGAGCGCGAAGCTTTAGTCATTATTTTTGGCATTAAACAGTTTCATATATATGTACGTACTTGCTCGGTCGGCAGTTCAAAATAGTGACTGATCAACAGCCACTTACGCCGTTGTTCGATTTGAAGGGACACAGCAGTCAAGTAGCGATAGCAAGAGTGCAGCGATGGAAAAAATTTTTGGTCGGTTATCAGTACGTCATCAAGTACAAGAAAGATCAACATGTAGGCCACGCAGATGGTTTATCAACGCCGCCGTTAGAAACAACTGCGGGGGACGAACAAGATTTCTTTTTCACCACTATCAGAGGTTCCCTTTACAGCCCAGGAACTGGCTGAGCGCAGTAATGGGATGAGGTTTTGAGCGCAGTAATGGACATGACGTGGCGCGGTTGCCACAAGAAACAGAACCGCTATACCAGCGCTATTTTAATCGTCTAGAGCAGGATTGTTTGTTGTGGAACAGTCGGGTTGTTATCCCAAAAGCTCTCAGGTCAAGTGTTCTGTGTTTAATGTACGAGGGCCACAACAGAACGACGAAAATTTAAATGGTGGCCAAATCTGGATACAGATCTAAAAAACATGGTACGAACATGTGAGGTCTGTTAAAGGGTGCGGAATTCTGCACAGTCCATATCGGTTCAACCGTGGCCATTAGCTGGAAATCCTTAGGAAAGGGTTCATTTGGATTTTGCGGAATTAGAAGGCAAGTCATTGCTGATAATGGTTTACGAGTACTCAAAAGGGCTCAAGATAAGACTAAGGCACCGCACATCAGCATTGGCCATGGTGGAGGCGGTAAGGAGCAGTTTTGCGGCGCATGGTCTACCCAGTGTTGTGGCGACAGACAACTACCCACAATTTATATCCAATGAACTTAAACACTTCTTGGAGCAAAATGGTGTAAAGTCAATTTTCAGGCCACCGTACATATCACCCCCAGTCGAACGGTGCAGTAGAAAGGCTTGTGCCGACAACAAAGATGGTCATCTTGAAATTAAAACTCGAAGGTGACAGAGCCGACCGAAGACAGTCGTTACAGCACCGCATTGATAACTTTCTGTTTTCATACAAGACGACGCCTTAGACTTTCACTGAATCAGCGCCCTACGAATTGTTTCTCGGACCAAGAATTCGAACCAGAATGTCCAAGCTGAGCAAAAATGACAATGACTCAGCGAAAAAATATTAACACTGAAAAACCACTTGATCATTATGAACGATCATTATAAACAATAGGTACAGTCATTATGAAGAAGAAAAGAACTTGCTTGATACAGGTACAGCATACATGGTGGACACTATCACAGAATGCATAAACATTTCAGGAAATAAAACAGCCAGAAGAAGAAAAGACAAAAAAGATCATTGCTTCATCAGGTAATCAAGCCGATTTAAGCATACCGACAGGGTCACTGAAATCAATGTGAGTTTTTAAGAGGTTGTATACTGTTGGTATGCAGTAATCCAGTCCAGATGTACCCTAATTTGTGCGTGTACGCGGAACTGGTATTAGACTGTCACGTATGCTGTAGTCATACGGGGAATGTTCGGTATCGTTTGGAAGTTTGTTTTTATACATGTAAAGAGATAGTTTATAATCGTATAACTTAGACGCTTTCAACATATTATGTTTAATGAATAGGGGACCAGTGGGTAATATGTTCGCGTGTCCATTAAAATTATCAAAGATTCTTAGTACCTTCTTTTGGACCAAGCCGCTCTAGTTTGGTATAGTTGGTGGTTGTTGTAGTAAGTACCCCAAACTAAAGTACAATATGAAAGACGTGAGTAAAAATTAGCATAATATGTTGCATTCTTAGTTTCATTGGAATTAATTCCCTCAGTCTGTAAAGGCAATCAACTGTTTTGCCTAATTAAATCGCGAGCTTAATAACGTGCATGTTCCAAGACATTGTTTCTTCGAACCAAACCCCGCAAAATTTTTCAGATGCAACGCGCTGCAGGGCCATTCCTTAAAAGTTTAGGGTGAGTTCGAAGTTACATTGTTTATTGAGCGATTTAAAGATAATGTAATTCGTTTTTTTGAATATTTAAGGTTAATCTGTTAGAGTTCAACCATTGTTCAAGGTTAATTAGGCAATTGTTTATCGTTGTGTTTAAGTGGGCTGAAGTTGGTGTGGAAAAGAAAATATTTGCATCATCAGCATACATGACCAGTTTCGGAGAAATAAATCTAGCTTCCCATTAATAAAGTATTGTGGCATAAAAAAATTACTACTAGGCTCCTCTGATTCATTGTAGTAGGATACCGACCAAATGCAATGGCATTTCCCTTTTCCTAAGATGTCTGATTCTCTAAAACCTATTAAATATTCTTTCCACGGGCATGTCGTTTAAGTAAATCATGGATCTCAATGACATGCATTTACCGCTTCACTGAGGTGAGAAGTGATCCTACTGAACGCGCAATGGCCACGTTTTATAGTCATTAAATGTGACACCGCAGCAGCCGCTCTGGCTGGAAATTCTCGGAACGTGCAAAACCACAAGCTCATTCACTGCTGCAGGATGTAAGGTCGTGTATGCAAAGAACGCTTCACTATATTATTCTTTTTTTTTTTTTCAGAGTTCGCCGCTTTAGCTACATTTAAAAAGCACGAACCTTTTCCGATAGCCACGTTCGCTATTGAAAACTCTTATAGGTCAGGAATGTTGACGTGCGTGAACTTTGACGTGCCTGAAGTATGCAAAGTCCGAAAAAAAAACGCGCCCACGTTCAATAAACTTGTTTTTTTTTTCTTCGTTTCAATATCTGCTTGAGGCGAGCCTCGGGCCTGATTAGCATGGAGAGATGAATTCTGTGATATATTGTGATATCGTTCACGGTCTGGGGTTTCATTGTGTGTGCTACTATATCATTATCTTGCAGTTTTATTCACACTATTGACAAAAACCGTCATGATAATTTTAAAAAAAAGCAGACATTTCTGAGAGCCGGAGAGAAATCAACGGCAGATACGGTCAGGTTAGCAAGTCTAAAGCCATAACATGTATAAAGCCCTCTGGCTGAAAACTTCTTGAAACAGTTGCCTATAGGACTTTTTAATCTGATGAGGGGTGGTCCCACACCGCCCAGCGTGGTCAAGAACTCCTTTCTTGTAACGAGATGGTCAATTATACTGCGGGTAACCACGAGGGAAATCTCTGAGAATATAGTAGCCATAACAGCTGTCGCACGGATTTCGGACGTTTCAGTGCAGATACATGCCTTTGCGAATGCCACACCGAGTCATAGGTGGCACAGAAGTGTTACTTTACCTCAATCAATCATTCAATCAATCAATTTTTTATTATTTCACAAAATACTTTACAGATAGAAGTATACTTCATGGTATACCAGCTTAGGTTCACCGCTATGCTGCGCAATGTGCGCCTCATTTCAGTCCAGATGAAGTTGAGCTAAGTCCATATGCGCATGTGTCTACGTGACCAAGCCGCGCTCCTTAAATGCTAATTATAAGTTCTTTTGGAAAAGCCATAAACGCACTCGACATTCTGCTTTCCGCGACAGTTTATACACCTGTCGAAACTACGGCGGAATAGTTGGCGCCAGAATTTCTTTCCAGCTCATGGAACGAAACATGGCACAGAGCGAATCCCCAGAATAATGCCGGAGTTGTTCCTTGAAAAGCAATGTCATGTGCAGCAACTCCTTCGCTGTGCTTAAGACAAGCTTCAATCCGCCTTTTCTCTCTCTCTTTATCAGTGAAGCTGTCAGTACAACTAGAAGCGCTCAAAAATGTTATATGCATGTTTTCACGATGTCCTAAAAAAATGCGTAATTGATCTAGCTTACACTTTCAAAACATGTGTCATGTTACGGGTAATACACAGGCTAGTTTTGAAGTGTGTGGGTTAACGAAGTACTCACTGAATATTGCTAAATCCTCGTTTTATGGGTATCTAGAGGCTGTATATGAAACGCTTAAAAAGGTTCCTCGCTTTTCTGTGAGAACTAAAGGTGGCAGCAATTTTATATTTGCAGAGATTGGGGGCGATGTTAAGAGTGAGTGAGTGATGTGCACGGGAAATTTCAAGCATGTAGGTTAATAATGTGCTGAGAAAATGTTAATTGAAAACTTACTTTCTCCATTCTTTTTCAAGTGTTATACGATGCGCGCATTTTGTTTTGCCGGTCTGTTTGGTGAACTAAACGAAGCATGGTGTTTCTATTTCGTTCAATTAGGCAGCATATTCTAGTTACAATAAAACCTTTAACTGTGTATGGAATTACATACAGCTTTTGTAAAAACATACATTTACAGGCGTTCAAAAACCTTACAAGCGTATTCTGTAGTAATCACGTGGGATGTTTGCCAGATGTTGTGATAGAACTCAGCGTGCCACAAAGCGTACATTTCGAGATAATAAGGACATTCCTATTGGGTATTTGTGGGTGAAGGCCCAAGAGTGCCAGTTAACTATGGGCTTTGCAAAAGATTTCGCAGTTTCAACAGAAAGGCAAAGCATCAATTGCGATAGCAAATTAGTAGAGAGCTATACGGAGTAAGAATATTAGTTTTATCAGCTGTATAAACTTAGACATGTAGCAGCACAAGCAACGCGCAGAACTGTTGTCGACGCTGTCGGCGTTTTGCGCGCGTTCGCACCGAACGCGCGCGGCGTTGGTGACTGTTGCCGGTGCCTCTGGCGGCGGCTCGGAGGTTTTCGACGAGATCAGAACGGGACACTCGTCGAGCAGCGTCAGAAGTCTTTACCACTTTCTCGCCTCGCAACCTTTTTATATAAATACGCATTTGGCGTCGCAGCTAAACGTCACCTCCCCTCCCTCCCTCCCGTCATCCCACGGCCTTTCGCGCGACGGAAGAAGTCGCGTTTGCTCTCCGCCGTGCGTTCGCTCCCCGTGAAAGCGCGCTTTCACTCGCACATACAGCAAACGGCGCGCTGCGACGATTTTATCGTCGTTGGACTTTATATGGAACCTCATGGCGATGGCGACGGCAGAAATCCGCTTTGAGTCTCCATATAATTGATATCGCAATAAAATCTTTCTTAAGCAATTTTCCAAAGCATTATACGGCCGTTATCAACAATGCTTGCCAGAGTCCTAGGAAAACAGTGCGTCATACCGAGTTTACAATTACTGAAAAGGGGGAATGTTAGGTGTAATGTGTGGCTCAGCTTTAACTATTTGGTAATTATCACTAGTTTTGCATCTAAGTACTCAAAGTTTGTTTTCTCTCTACCCCCTTCAATCGCCGCATACCGTGTACATATATCGTACGCTAATCGCTATTTTTTTCGTGGTAAGTGGGCGTCAGGAAACAAAAACACGGACATTGAGCTCCGAGTAAATTGAACACCCTGCATGTTCAATATAGCACCATTTCACCCTAGTGTGCTAAGTATCGCTACAGACGACCACTTTGTTGAAGGCACTACCATGTTTGACAGCATGTTCAACGTACGGCTTTCCGTCAGTAACGGCGAAATAACGCTTTTCTTTTGCGACAGTATTTTAGGAGGGCCTCACACACTTTGTATGTATCCGTCGGATGAAAAATAATGGCTGATCTTGAAGGCAGTGCACAAAGCTGCTGTCACGAGGGAAGAATGCAACAAACTGACGCACATGTGACACACGCGCCAGAAATTTCAAATAGCGACTATGACAGCGCGACTAGTCGCGTGGCACTTTTTCGTGTGAAAAACTTGGTTTACTAAACACCAGCAATCATGTGTGCGGAAGTGCGCGCGCAAATCTGGAAAATGCTGGTCTACGATCGCTCAACGCTCCAATTTTTAAGAACGAAGCTGTTTAAGCCAGAAAACATAATTCTATTACACAGAAGCTCAAACACGAACCTCTTTTCCAGCGTTTCTACCATTCCTACAGCGGCACGCACGCTCGGTTCCTTACAACACCACCATCCAGATGCCTCTCACCTCCGCGGCAGCAGCGCGCGGAGGGGAAAGTGGAGAAAAAAAGAAAGCTGCAGTTGCTGGGAAGCGTGACAAGCAGTCAGGGATCTCTCAATGCCATCGTGTTCCACTCTTAAACGCGAAGCATAATCGTCCTCCAAATTTTCAATGTAAGCATAGACAGACACGGAAGGCTTTATTCAGGCATTGTAGAGATGCTAATACAGTGCAGCTGTCGCCGATGCGGATACGCCGCAAGCGAGCTTTCTGGTTATTTCTTTTACTTTTCCCCGCACGGCTGCTGCCGCCGCTGCCCCGGATGCGTGGAGGCGAGCACCAGCTCGTGGTGGTGGAAGGAACCCAACGGCGGTAATGTCGCGCACGTCCTCCGCTGTGATGGGGTGGCCTATTCGGCTACAGAACAGTCCCGAAAACACGGCGAGGTTCGCAAAGAAAGGCTTTTAATAGTCGGCGTTCGCGCCCTTTGTATCGGTGCCTTTGTAATTTGAAAGCTATTCGCTTTAATTCACCTAAGAAGCACATTCAACGGCCTGTCTAGTTATTTTAAATGACAGCAGGCCGATTATGTCTGCCCGACTCACTACACCGTCGTTCTCTTCACCGTCATCGAGCATAGCCCTCACGAACTCATTCTCGGTCTGGATTTTGTCGCCGGTCATTCTGCCCTCATTGACTGTTCGACCGGGTCACTTCATCTTGACTTGCCTCTTCTTGCCGACCCTGTGGACCCGCCTCCAAGCCGTTTAAGCTGCATGGATTCTATTCGCCTACCACCTAAATCTATGACTCACGTCGACTTATTTTCCACACCAGCTGTACCTTACGGCAATTACCTGGTCACACCAATTTCAGCCGTTAAGCTTACCCATGGTGTTACTGTTCCGCACACTGTGCTGACAATTACTGGCAACCGCGCCTGCCTTCCCCTTGTAAATTTCGTGCTAACCGCGCAAGTCCTGCCACAGGGGATCTCATTGGCTGAAATTAGCGCTCTGCAGGATGATCAGGTCGAGCCCTTCACAGTCTAAGATTATTACTGCTCAGCCCATAGCGCGACTACGTCATCCCATGGCAGTGGCGTCGACATTGAGAAGTGGTTTCCTCTGACTTTGCACCTGCTCAAGCTGAAGCCCTCTGCCGCATTCTTGAAGGCTATCGTCACACTTTTAACTTTGACAAACGACCCTTAGGTCAAACGTCCGTCGTGACCCATCGCATAAATACTGGCGATGCGAACCCTTTTCACCGACGTCCATATCGTGTTTCTGCGTCGGAACGAGCAGTTATCCAACTGCAAGTAGAAAAGATGCTTTAAAAGGACATTATCGAGCCTTCCTGGAGTCCGTGGGCTTCTCCCGTCGTACTTGACAAATAGAAGGATGGAACTTGGCGCTTTTGTGTAGATTATCGCCACCTGAACGAAATCACAAAAAAAGGACGTTTACTCTTTGGCACGTATTGATGACGCTCTAGACTGCCTGCACGGGGCCACCTATTAAATTCGAAGCATTTCTTGGCAAACATTTGCTACTTTGACAGTATCTATCTTCTAGCCGCCTACGCTTTGTGCTCTCATGGTCGTTTCGTTAACTTGGTATGCACCAAAATTGGCATAATATGACAAGAGTATATGACAAACATAAATCATATGTCATGACATGCGTGTCATGTAGGTCATGAAACAGCCGCCTATGTCTTGGTGCTCTTATGGTCATTTCGTTAGCTTGGTAGGTACCAAAATTGACATAGTATGAGAGGAGTGTATGATGAACATAAGTGGTAGGTGACATGACATGCGTATCATGTAGGTCATGACAATCACCCAGCGAAATAGATTAACGCTCAAAAACCACCGGAATGGGTTCGGACGTGCCCACTAAGTGAAGGAAACAGTAAAGGATGATGGTAGAAGTCATAGTCATGATCATGACTCAGCAAAAATGACAATGACTCAGCGAACAAAGATTAACACCCAAAAACCACTGAAATCGTGGGTATCTAAGTGAAGGAAACACTAAAAGATGGCGGCCGCATTTCGATGGAGGCGAAATGCAAGAACGCCCATGTGCTTGCGTTGTAGTGCACGTTAAAGAACCCCAGGTGGTCAAAATTAATCCGGAGCCCTCTACTACGGCGTGCCTCATAATGAAAACTGGTTTTGGCACGTAAAACCCCAGAAAGAAGAAGAAGAAGGCTTTCGCTTTAAGGTGTATAATGTGTAGCTATAGGGACTTTTGAGGACTCTATGGGATGAATGTCATGACATGCGTGACATGTCAGTCATGAAAGAGCCGCCTACGTCTTGCTGCTCTCGTGGTCGTTTCGTTAACTTGGTAGCGTTAACTTGTTTAACGTTTACACTGCTTCGCATAACATCGATTCACACAGGGCGTGGGATCTGCCGGCTTTTTTTTTTTTTTCTTTCTATCGACCTGCGGTCCGGCTACTGGCAGATATCCGTCGACGACATGGACCAAGAAAAGACCGCATTTGTTACCCCTGACGGTCTTCATCACTTCAAGGTGATGCCTCTCGGTCTCTGTAACGCGCCGGCCACCTTCGAATGAATGATTGACTCTTTGCTTCAGAGGTTCAAGTGGTCCACCTGTATGTGCTATTTGGACGACGTCATCGTTTTTTCGCCCACATTCGGCACGCATCTCGATCGTATTTCAACCATTTTTGATGTGTTCTGCCGGGGCCGGTCTCCAGTTGAACTCTTCAAACTGTCACTTCGCTCGCCGCCAAATCACTGTCTTTGGACACCTCGTGGATGCCAGAGGCGTGCGACCTGATCCGGACAAAATTCGCGACCTCACGAAATTTCCTGTCCCGCAGTCTACAAAAGACGTTCTTAGTTTAGTAGGGCTGTGCTCCTACTTCCGGCGCTTTGTAAAAGATTTTACGACCATATCACGTCCCCTTACCGACCTCTTGAAGAAAGACGTCCCGTTTTCTTGGGCTGCTGATCATGCCGCATCATTTTCTCATCTCACTGCTCTCCTTACCACGCCTCCAATTATGACCCACTTTGATCCGTCTGCCTCAACGGAAGTTCAAACTGATACCGGTGGTCACGGCGTAGGAGCAGTGTTAGAACAACGCCAGCGTGGACATGATCGTCTTATAGCCTATGCCAGCCGACTTCTATCACCGGCCGAGCGCAATTATTCAATCACAGAGCGCGAGTGCATCGCTCTAGTGTGGGCAGTTGCGAAGTTTTGTCTATACTTGTACAGACGCCCATTCTGTGTCATAACTGATCACCACGCTCTCTGCTGGTTATCCTCGCTCAAGGACCCCACGGGACGATTCGCTCATTGGGCTTTACACCTGCAAGAATATACCTTCTCCGTGGTATATAAGACGGGACGCTTGCATCAGGATGCAGATTGTTTGTTTAGCTAACCAGTGGAAGAACCGACAGATGCGGACGTCATTGCTTCCGTTTTCTCTGTGTACTACTTGCTTCAAATCGGCAATTAGCAACGCCGCGATACTTCGTTACGAGCCCTCATCCACGGGCTGGACTCAGCGCCTGGTGACGCCTCTCTCCGGATGTTTCGCCTCAAGGAGGGGACATTATATCGCCGCAATTTCAATCCCCACAGCCCTGGCCTTCTCGTCATTCCATCACACCTGCGTTCGACTGTCCTCCGCCAACTTCACGACGCTCCCTTGGCTGGGCACTTGGGCGTCTCGCGTATATACGACCGTCTACGCCATAGCTTCTTTTAGTTGGGTCGCGTATTTCATTTTCCAGGGCAGCTGGGCCCTTCGACTGTGGCGCCGCCTCGCGGGGGAACGTGAACCACGTCGGCGCCTCGGATCTGTTTGTGCTCCGGTGGCCGCGATGCCAGGCGCCGACGCGAAGCGGCGGTCGTTGGGGTGCTGTTAAGGGATCGATGCTATTCCTAAATAAACGCATCATTGTCTTGATGATCCAAATATAATCTCACTACCAGGGAGGGAGCAATCTACCTGACTGGAGCAGTATTTTTTTATTTGGGGTGTTGCTACACTGCGCTCCACAACACCCCAATGACCGCCGCTTTGCAGCGGCGCCCAGCAATGCGGCTTCCGCCGCGGCACCGGGGTGCAAACATATCTGAGGCGCCGCCGTGGTTCACGTTCTCCCGTGCGGCTGTGCCACAGTCCAAGGGCCCAGCTGCCCTGAAAAATGAATTGCGCGGTCGGGTCGCGACTTTGCAATTGCTAGTAGTACAGTGGGGGCGTGGCACTGCGGATCACGTGACTTACTTTTAACACGTGTTGTCATGGCAATCGTGGAGCTCCTAGGTGCCTAGGGACATAATCACTTAGGGACTTTTCGGGCACTGGTCTGCGCGGTCGCGCGTCGGCTGCTAGTTACTGAGCGTGGCTCTTTATCTCCGGGACCGGGCGCAGCGACCTTGCCGAGCGCAGCTCCTACGTGCGTAGGGAGCGAATCATTTAAGGCGCGTTGAATGTCTGGCGGTGTCTGGCCCACGCCGGCCTCGCTTATTATTGTAGCGTTTGTTCTAGCGGCGGAAATCCTTGCGGTAGTGGTGGTGTGGCATGACAGCTTTTGATCTCGGTGAACTGTGCTGGTGTAAACAAGCAGATACTGCTTGCGTTTGGGCCCCAGTACCGCGGCGGAAGCCGCGGTGTCGGCCGCCGACGCGAAGCGGTGGTCGTTGGGGTGTTGGGGAGCGCAGCGTAGCTACAGCCCAAATAAATGCACGCGCCTACGCCAGGATCCAGAGGATCCACACGAAGGAGGGCCCCTTCGACGTGGCAGCATACGTTGCGGCATCGGATGACACCTGCAAGGGAGTGGTGCGGGGGGTGGACCCCGGGATAAGCGACGCCGATCTAAAGGCGCTCATCGTCAACCACCGAAACTCCGAGTCATTGGAAGTACGAAGAATCAAGAAGACCCCCACGGGTGCTGAATCACGTGGTTTGCGGGACGGTCATGTTGCCTTGCGCCCTGTATCGCAAGCAAGTAGACGTTTGCTACACGTGTGGAGAGCTCGGCCATAGAGCAGACGTCTGCCCTAATGGAGAGGACAAAAGGAAATGCCCGGGAGGCGCAAGTGGCTGCAGGATCACGTGATGCCAGCGTGGTAGGCGTGGCCCCTTCCCGGGGCCGGTCGGCAACGAGAGGGCACTCCCAATCCAGGGTGCGCTCCGGCAGCAGAGTTAGAGTGACCTACTAGGTCACTCTAGCAGAGCGCGCTCCGGATCCAGGGGGCGCCCCGTCAGCAGAGTGCGCACCCGTTCCAGGGGGCGCTCGCGCTCCTGTGTTCGCATCCCGGAGGGACCTACCTGGGTGGACAAGGTCACGGCGACGACGACTGGAAGGAAGGTAACGCATGGTACACTGCCAGAGCAGACGGAGGATCCGCGTCTTGCAGGCTTTAAAGCAGCAGAACGCGCAGCTCAAGGCGGAAATACCTAAGTTGAGGGCAGACCTCGAATGGATTCGGAAAGCACAGAACGGTCATGGCAGCACGTCGCCCGCAGCCGCACTAAAACCAGTGCTAGGTCAGGCAAAGCGTAAGGCGCCCCCTCCCGAGTCGACCGAGGCTGCGGCGGAGCTGCTGGAGGAGCCGCCCGCGTCCGCTTCCACCCCCGCCGCGACCATCGCGAAAAGATCGCTTGCGGAACTCCTCGATCGATTAACGGAGGCGATTAGGACACAGCCCAGTGATAACGAGCAGCAATCCGAGACCGTCAAGAAACAGTCTGAGGCCATTGCTACCCTCAACCGCAGAATGGGGATAATGGAGGCTAAAGCAGCTGACGTAAGCAGACTTAAGGTAGTCGGTAAGGTTAAGAAAACACAGCAGAACTCCGAAGCTTTGGGCAAGTGCAGCGCGCTCAACTGTATGCTAACTTAATAAAGTCAAAATGGCGGACAACACGGACAGATTATTTGTGTGGCAATGGAACTGCGCCAGCTTCCAGAGGCGCAAGGCCGCGCTACAGCAGTTTGTGAAATCACAAGCGGACAAACCGCACGTCCTGCTCCTACAGGAGACCCTTTGTGAAGAGGCGAAATTCTCGGGTTACCGCGTTGTCTCGACCAGAGGAGACCGTAGGAGAGGGGTAATCACGATGGTTAAGAAGGAAATTTCCTTCCAGGAGCACGAGATCACAATAGGTAGAGCTGATGGCAGCACTACATTGGAGGCGCAGCTGGTTGAGATAATGCCTAGTGGCACGGATCAAACAGAGCATATTCGTTCTCAATGTGTACAGCCCTCCGACAGATCAGCGGCAGAGTTTTCGCGGACTCCTAGGCAGGGCAGTTGCCATAGCGGATGACAGCCCTCTGATAGTGGCAGGGGACTTCAATGCCCCGCACATGGCCTGGGGGTATGATAGACAAACGGCGAAGGGAGTGAACTTAGTCAGCACGGCAGAAGACTGCGCGTTGACCCTAGTGGCGGACCCCCGCTTTCCGACGAGGATAGGCACCTGGGTCTTGAGGGACACGATGCCAGATTTGGCCTTTGTTAGAAACATTGACGCAGCCTGGACTACCTAGCAGGAAAATCTAGGGAGCGATCATCACATTGTAGCGTTATCAATCAGGATTAGAGCGGCCCCGCTTAGGATATCAAAGTACGTTGATTGGGATCTCTTCCGAAAGATACGGGACGAGGATGAGTCGGAGTATGGTGCAGTGGAAGATCTACTCACGCAGGTCAAGACAGACGTTGAAAGGGCCACCAAGGAAATTTCCACAGGACCTCGAGACCCCAGGATGGACGCACGCCTGGCGCATCTCCTGGAGGACAAGAGGTCTGTGCTGGAGAGGTGGAAAACGCAAAGGCTAAACCGCAGGCTGAGAAAAAAGATCGCGGAGCTTAATCGCAGCATAGAGGCACGCTGTCTGCAGCTCATCAGACAACAATGGGACGAAGCCTGCTCGGCAACAGACAGGCGAGTGCGTCACGAGGGGAAAATGGAACCTTCTTAAGCACCTGTTCGATGATAAACAGACCAAGGGTAATCAGAGGCTCACCGTAGATAGACAAAAATGCATAAGCAAAAGAGGGGGGGGGGGGGTCATTCCGATACGTCCCTTCTCCGAGATATGGCACGGAAGTATCTTCCGATAGGAAGGATGAACTACGGGAATGCCCTCAATACGTGTGGGAGGACGCGCCAAAGTTCAATGATCTGATCGCAGGTTTTCGGAGGCAGATATCAGGGAGGTCCTCCACAATCTCAATGGCAGGTCGGCCCCTTGACCGGATTGCATAACCAACCGGATAATAAGGAACCTCCCTTGACCGGAATTGCATAACCAACCGGATATAAGGAACCTGGACGACCAGTCCATTAGTACCATTGCGAAGGAAATCAACAAGGTTTGGGAGCAAGGTAATGTTCCGGACTCGTGGAAGCAGGCGACGGGGGTACTGATCCCTAAGCCTGGAAAGCCACCAAGCCTGGGCAACCTGCGGCCCATTTCGCTCACGTCATGTTTAGGTAAGGTTGCCAAGCACGTTAAACACAACAGGATCTCAAAACACATAAAGCACGAGGGGTTGTTCCCGTACAATATGGTAGGGTTTAGACCATCACTTTCTACGCAGGACGTCATGCTACTGTTAAAAGACAGGTTATTGACAACAGGACTAGAGACGTCAGGGGCATTCTTGCACTAGACTTCTCCAAAGCCTTCGACACCCTGTCGCACGACTTCATCTTAAATGAGATTTAGGCATTGAACTTGGGAGGTAGATTTTTCGCGTTTGTAGAGTCCTTCCTGAGGGGCAGGACGGCGGTCGGCAAGGTGGGGCAGACCAAATCAGAACCACTCGCGCTAGGAAACAGAGGCACCCCACAAGGGCGGTGATCTCGCCCCTCCTATTTAACATTGCAATTCACGGGCTCTCGAAGTGGCTGGCCGCCGTACCAAAAATCGGACACGCGCTGTACGCCGACGACATTACGATCTGGTGCCCGGGAGGCTCGGAGGCGGCCATGGAACAGGCGCTCCAGGAGGCCTTGGACGTGACCGAGTCCTTCCTGGAGGGAACGGGTCTCCGACTCTCCCCGACCAACTCAGAGCTCATGTTATACAGACCGGCAATGCAGGGGGTTCGGGGGCTCATGCCGCTCGAGCAGATCCCCATAGATATGTACACGCAGGACGGCCAGAAGATCCCCAGGGTGAATTCGATCAGAGTTTTAGGATTGTTGCTCGATGCCAGGGGCTGTTGCGCCAAAACCATTGCGCATCTGACCGCCAAAACCGAGAATATTCTCAGATTAATCACGAGAGTCTCCAATAAGAAGGGGGGCCTAGGCGAGGACTACCTATTTAGGGCGCATCACGCTTTTGTTATGAGCCACATCAACTATTGGGTCCGGCCCTACAGTGGACTAAGACTGAAAGGGACAAGCTTGACACGTTGATGCGGAAAAACGTCAAGAAGGTACTGAGTATTGCGGTCACGACGAGCACAGGCAGGCTAATGCAGCTCGGCGTTCTTAACACCACCCTCGAACTAACAGAGGCGCAACAAGCGGCGCAGATCACGAGGCTTTCGGGCACCAGCGCGGGTATAGGCGCCTCTTGGAGGCGGCGGGCTTGCGGCCGCGTTACAGTCAAAGTGAGGCGGTTCAGCTGAACGAGAACTCCAGAGGGACCTACTTCGTCGGTCTATTCCCTACAAGCTTTCACCCACAGCATAATGCGGGCAGGCGAGCAGCTCGTGCCAGGGCGATTTTAAAGACAAACGGTCGGCATGGAAGCCTTCGTGGATGCAGCTCAATATGGGCGCTCCGGTAAATTCGCGGTCAAGATGGCGATGCAGGATGGCGGTGCGGTCAGCGAGAAGGGCGAGCTTCTATCTGCGGCCTCGGTAGGCGCTGTCACGGCCGTCGTGGAAGATAAGGTGGCGGTTGCACTGGCGATGCAGGATTCTAAAAGGCCGTATACCTACACTGACTCACGCACGGCCGCCAGGGCCGTCAATGGTTGCGAGACAGGCGGAGGCGCTTCTGAAAAGCAAGTCCAGAACAAATTCTGACCCCGTGCATTACCTTACGTGGTTCCCCGCTCACATGGGCAACAAGGTACTGCCGGGTCGCCCGAACCCCAATGAGATTGCTCACCGCCGTGCGCGAGAAATTCACGCGCCGCGACGGCGGGTGGGATTCATTGGATCCGGAGGAGCTCGGCCACAGCGACCCCTTATTAACCTTCCATGTGATCGTCTCCCACTATAAAGAGGAACGCAGGCGCTTCCCGCCTCCACACCCAAATCTATGTAGATCTCAATCGATCGCGCTTAGGATGCTTCAGACGAGGTCATATTCCTCGCGAGGTTTCCTAAGCAGGTTTAACACAGAAATTGACCCACAGTGCCCGGACCGGATTGTGGGGAGGAGTTTAGCACTCTAGCTCATATGCTCTGGCAGTGTCCGCGTTACGGGATACGTCACTCACCAGCGAACAGGAATGGGACGAGGCCATCTCTAGTACGGAACTCTAGCTCCAGTCCATGGCCGCCCAGAGGGCCCGTGAAAGAGCGGAGAGGCTTGGCCTCCCGATTCCGACATGGGAGCAGCCAGCGATGAGCCGGGGGCCCCAACGGGTCTTCGCCGGCTAGTCCCTCAAGACCTCAATAAAAGAGTTCATTGTCTGTCTGTCTGCTTCAGTCAGGTAGGCTGCTCCCTCCCTGATAATGAGATTATATTTGGATCATCAAAACAGTCATGCGTTTATTAGGAATACCATCGTTTCTCTCTCGCAGGCGCGAGGACAAGCGGGTGCCAGCGAGAAACGATGGCATTCCTAAACAAACGCATCACTGTTTTGATGATCCAAATATAATCTCACTATCAGGGAGGGAGCAATCTACCTGACTGGAGCAGTATTTGTTTATTTGGGAAGTTGCTAACCATAGGTCGGCAGTGTGGGAGAATACTCACTCACACTCACTCACCATAATTTTTCCAGGCGGACCGTAGAGCCCACGTTTCTGATTTGCAACGCAGTTAGCCGGGGCCAGGGTGGACAGACTTTGGCGAGCGAAGACTAGGACTGACCTAGAGACTTATAAAGCGAGCTAGGCTCCGGAAATGAGATGGTCCTTTTTAGTAGTGTTTGTATTTAGTTAGACTTTTGGATTTCTATTAAGTAAGCATCTACGTTGACGTATGTCTTTAGTTTGCGTGCCTTTAGTTTGAGTGCGGGACAAGGTCGTAGGAGAACAATTCCTCGCCAGGTGCAGCGACAGTCTGGCGATATTCCTCAAGGAGAGGAAATTAAAAACAGTAGAGGAAATGGCGGCGCATTCAGATCAGTTCGTAGAGGCACCGGGACTAAGGAATTTAGGAAAGAGTGGCAAGGACGCGCCGATGGCAGCAGTAGGAGAGACGAGGAATCGGCGTCCAATGAACAGGCAAGAGACGTCCAAAGATGTACCTTTGTAACCGGCTGGGACAAACGCATCACTGTTTTGATGATCCAAATATAATCTCACTATCAGGGAGGAGCAGTCTACCTGATTGGAGCAGTATTGTTTATTTGGGGTGTTGCTACCATAGGTCGGCAGTGTGGGAGAATACTCACTCACACTCACAATTTTTCCAGGCGGACCGTAAGAGCCCACGTTTCGGATTTGCAACGCAGTTAGGCCGGGGCCAGGGTGGCCAGACTTTGGCGAACGAAGACTAGGACTGACCTAGAACTTATAAGGCGGAGCTAGGCTCCGGAAATGAGATGGTCCTTTTTAGTAGTGTTGTATTTAGTTAGAGTTTTGGATTTTCTATTAAGTAAGCATCTACGTTGAGTTATGTCCTTAGTTTTGCGTGCCTTTAGTTTTGAGTGCGGGACAAGGTCGTAGGAGACAATTCCTCGCCAGGTGCAGCGACAGTCTGGCGATATTCCTCAAGGAGAGGAAATTAAAAACAGTAGAGGAAATGGCGGCGCATTCGATCAGTTCGTAGAGTGCTGTGAGTGTGAGTGGAGGTGAGTGTGAACGACATTCACTCACGTTCACACTCACCTCCACTCACAGCACTCACTCGCACCCGCACTCACTTGCACTCACACTCACTCGCACTCACCTCCACTCACAGTCAGACACTCACTCGCACTCGCACTCATCTCCACTCACACTCACAGGCACTCACTTGCACTCACCTGCACTCACACTCACTGGTACTCACTCGCACTCGCACTCACTTCCACTCACACTTACTGACACTCACTCGCACTCACTTCCACTCACACTCACTGGCACTCACTCGCTACTCGCACTGACCTCCACTCACACTCACAGACACTCACTCGCACTCATCTCCACTCACACTCACTGGCACTCACTCGCACTCGCACTCACCTGCACTCACACTCACTGGTACTCACTCGCACTCGCACTCACCTTCACTCACACTCACTGACACTCACTCGCACTCACCTGCACTCACATTCACTGGCACTCACTCGCTACTCGCACTGACCTCCGCTCACACTCACAGACACTCACTCGCACTCGCACTCATCTCCACTCACACTCACTGGCACTCACTCGCACTCGCACTCACCTGCACTCACACTCACTGGTACTCACTCGCACTCGCACTCACCTTCACTCACACTCACTGGCACTCCCTCGCACTCGCACTCACCTGCACTCAACATTCACTGGCACTCACTCGCACTAGCACTCACCTGCACTCACACTCACTGGCACTCACTCGCACTCACCTGCACTCACACTCACTGGCACTCACTCGCACTCGCACTCACTTCCACTCACACTCACTGGCAATCACTCGCTACTCGCACTGACCTCCACTCACACTCATCTCCACTCACCACTCACTGGCACTCACTCGCACTCGCACTCACCTTCACTCACACTCACTGGCACTCACTCGCACTCGCACTCACCTGCACTCACATTCACTGGCACTCACTCGCACTCAGCTGCACTCACATTCACTGGCACTCACTCGCACTCACCTGCACTCACTCGCACTCACCTGCACTCACACTCACTGGCACTCACTCGCACTCGCACTCACTTCCACTCACACTCACTGGTACTCACTCGCTACTCGCACTGACCTCCACTCACACTCACAGACACTCACTCGCACTCGCACTCATCTCCACTCACAACTCACTGGCACTCACTCGCACTCGCACTCACCTTCACTCACACTCACTGGCACTCACTCGCACTCGCACTCACCTGCACTCACATTCACTGGCACTCACTCGCACTCACCTGCACTCACATTCACTGGCACTCACTCACAATCACCTGCACTCACATTCACTGGCACTCACTCGCACTCACTGCACTCACACTCACTGGCACTCACTCGCACTCGCACTCACTTCCACTCACACTCACTGGCACTCACTCGCTACTCGCACTGACCCAATCCACTCACACACTCACAGACACTCTCGCACTCACTCGCACTCACTCTCCACTCATCTCACACTCACTGGCACTCACTCGCACTCGCACTCACCTTTTCCACTCACCACTCACTGGCACTCACTCGCACTCGCACTCACGCACCTCGACTACTCACTCACATTCACTGGCACTCACCTCGCACTCAAACTCACTGGCCTCACTCACGCACTCACCTGCACTCACATCACTGGCACTCACTCGCATCACTGCACTCACACTCACTGGCACTCACTCACTCGCACTCGCAATCACTTCCACTCACACGCACTGGCACTTCACTCGCTACTCGCACTGACCCCACTCACACTCACTGGACACTCACTCGCACTCGCACTCATCTCACTCACACTCACTGGCACTCACTCGCACTCGCACTCACCTGCACTCACACTCACTGGCACTCACTCGCACTCGCACTCACCTTCACTAACACTCACTGGCACTCACTCGCACATCGCACTCACCTGCACTCCATTCACTGGCACTCACGCTCACTCGCACTGAACTCCGCACCCACTCACACACTCACTCGCACTCGCACTCATCTCCACTCACACTCACTGGCACTCACTCGCACTCGCACTCACCGGCACTCACACTCACTGGCACTCACTCGCACTCGCACTCACCTTCACTCACACTCACTGGCACTTCACTCGCACTCACCTGCACTCACATTCACTGGCACTCACTCGCACTCACTGCACTCACATTCACTGGCACTCACTCGCACTCACCGCACTCACACTCACTGGCACTCACTCGCACTCGCACTCACTTCCACTCACACTCACTGGCACTCACTCGCTACTCGCACTGACCTCCACACTCACACTCATCTCCACTCACACTCACTGGCACTCACTCGCACTCGCACTCACCTTCACTCACACTCACTGGCACTCACTCGCACTCGCACTCACCTGCACTCACATTCACTGGCACTCACTCGCACTCACTGCACTCACATTCACTGGCACTCACTCGCACTCACCTGCAACTCACTCGCACTCACCTGCACTCACACTCACTGGCACTCACTCGCACTCGCACTCATTCCACTCACACTCACTGGCACTCACGCGCTACTCGCACTGACTCCACTCACACTCACAGACACTCACTCGCACTCGCACTCATTACTCCACTCACACTCACTGGCACTCACTCGCACTCGCACTCACATTCACTCACACTCACTGGCACTCACTCGCCTCGCACTCACTGACCTGCACACTTCACTGGCACTCACTCGCACTCACCTGCACTCACATTCACTGGCACTCACTCACACTCACCTGCACTCACATTCACTGGCACTCACTCGCACTCACCTGCACTCACACTCACTGGCACTCACTCGCACTCGCACTCACTTCACTCACTCACTGGCACTCACTCGCTACTCGCACTGACCTCCACTCACACTCACAGACACTCACTCGCACTCGCACTCATCTCCACTCACACTCACTGGCACTCACTCGCACTCGCACTCACCTTCACTCACACTCACTGGCACTCACTCGCACTCGCACTCACCTGCACACATTCACTGGCACTCACTCGCACTCACATTCACTGGCAATCACTCACACTCACCTGCACTCACATTCACTGGCACTCACTCGCACTCACCTGCACTCACACTCACTGGCACTCACTCGCACTCGCACTCACTTCCACTCACACTCCTGGCACTCACTCGCTACTCGCACTGACCTCCACTCACACTCCAGACACTCACTCGCACTCGCACTCATCTCCACTCACACTCACTGGCACTCACTCGCACTCGCACTCACCTGCACTCACACTCACTGGTACTCACTCGCACTCGCACTCACCTTCACTAACACTCACTGGCACTCACTCGCACTCGCACTCACCTGCATTCACATTCACTGGCACTCACTCGCCACTCACCTGCACTCACCTCACTGGCACTCACTGGCACTCGCCACTCACTTCCACTCACATTCACTGGCACTCACTCTCACTTCAAAAA